>NC_048236.1:19360781-19437316 GCF_002007445.2 Ailuropoda melanoleuca
AAAAAAAATTCTAATCCTGTGTTTCATAGGAATTCTGCCTGGTTCCCTTGAGAGAGAGCTTATACTTAATTTTCTTTGTGATATAACATTTCTACTTCAATGCAATTGAAATTTGACTATGACCTAATCACTCCAATGAACTTTTCTTGCTAAAATCACTAGTGGCCTTTGTGTTTTGGCATGCCCTTTATTTCTTTATTTTCTTTTAAGATTTTATTTCATTTTAGAACCTGTGTGTATGAGTAGGGGGAGGAGCAAAGTATTCCAGCTGACTCCTCACTGAGCATGGAGCCTAATGTGGCGCTTGATCTCCGACCCTGAGATCATGACCTAAGCTGAAACCAAGAGTCAAGACACTCAACCGACTGAGCCACCCAGGTGTTCTTTGGCATGCCCTTTAGACAACATTTGATATAATTGATAATTCCATGTTTGGGGGGATTATCTTTCGCTTGTTTTTTTGTCTCCCTCTCAGCCTACTCTTTTTTGATTAATTCTCATCTATGTTTTTTCTTCTCTTTCAGTATCCTTAAATGATTTTATTTCCATGTACTCAATTAACATCATATTTGGATGTCTTCCAAATCTAGATTTTTATACTGAGTCCCTGAACCTGGATAACTAGATATCTATGTCCCACAGACATCAAATTTGACATCAACATGTCTAAAGCTGAAAATATTACTATCTCCTCAAAGCTTTTTCTTCTCTTATCATCCCTCTTTGTAAGCAACTCTACCACTGTACATTTACCCACCTAGAAACTCAGTTGTCAGTCTTGAAACTATTTTCCTATCTAATAATCCAATCACCAATTCATCTATCAAATTGNTTTTTTTTTTTTTTTTTTTTTTTAGTCTATGGATTTCTTTCTCATTCTATAGGTCTTATTTTAGAATTTAATCATTTTACTCTAGTTATTATGACATTCTTTTAATCTTCAGTCTCAGGTCCAGAAAATCTATATTACGGCCAGTATGAATTTTGTAAACCACAAAATTGATAATATCACTACCCAGTTAAAATACTTCAATAGCTTAGTATNCGACTGAGCCACCCAGGTGTTCTTTGGCATGCCCTTTAGACAACATTTGATATAATTGATAATTCCATGTTTGGGGGGATTATCTTTCGCTTGTTTTTTTGTCTCCCTCTCAGCCTACTCTTTTTTGATTAATTCTCATCTATGTTTTTTCTTCTCTTTCAGTATCCTTAAATGATTTTATTTCCATGTACTCAATTAACATCATATTTGGATGTCTTCCAAATCTAGATTTTTATACTGAGTCCCTGAACCTGGATAACTAGATATCTATGTCCCACAGACATCAAATTTGACATCAACATGTCTAAAGCTGAAAATATTACTATCTCCTCAAAGCTTTTTCTTCTCTTATCATCCCTCTTTGTAAGCAACTCTACCACTGTACATTTACCCACCTAGAAACTCAGTTGTCAGTCTTGAAACTATTTTCCTATCTAATAATCCAATCACCAATTCATCTATCAAATTGTCTTTTTTTTTTTTTTTTTGTCTATGGATTTCTTTCTCATTCTATGGTCTTATTTTAGAATTTAATCATTTTACTCTAGTTATTATGACATTCTTTTAATCTTCAGTCTCAGATCCAGAAAATCTATATTACGGCCAGTATGAATTTTGTAAACCACAAAATTGATAATATCACTACCCAGTTAAAATACTTCAATAGCTTAGTATTGCATTGAGAATAAGGTAAACAAACATACAAAAATACACAGACTTTTTATTATTTGTATTTTTATTTTTTTAAGATTTTATTTATTGTGAGAACAAGAGATAGCGATAAAGAGAGCAGGCACAAGTAGGAGAGGGAGAAACAGGCTTCCTGAGCAGGGAGCCTGAATGCGAAACTCTATCCCAAGACCCCGGAATTATGACCTGAGCCAAAGGCTGATGCCTAACTGACTTAGCCACCCAGGTGTCCCATAAACAGCATTTTTAGATATGACTTTGTTTTGATGTGAGAAATTTCTAATCTAGATATATATATATATATAGATAGATAGATAGATATAGATATATAGATATAGATATATATATATAGATATATTTGTTTTTATTTAAATTCCAACTAATGTACATTATAATATAATATTAGTTTCTGATGTGCAATATAGTGATTCAGCACTTCCACACAACACCTGGTGCTCATCACAACAAGTGCACTCCTTAATCCACATCACCTATTTAACCCATCCCCTCACCTATCTCCCCTCTTGTAACCATCAGTTCCCTGTAGTTAAGAGTCTATTTCTTNAGAGTCTGTTTCTTGGTTTGCCTCTCTCCCCCACCTTTGCTCATTTTGTTTCCTTAAATTCCAAATGAACAGAAAACATGAATAGATATTTTTCCAAAGAAGACCTACAGATGGCCAACAGACACATAAAACAATACTCAACATCACTGATCATCAGGAAAATGCAAATCAAAACTACAATGAGACATCACCTATCAGAATGGCTAAAAAGCACAACAGGTGTTGGCAGGGATGTGAAAGGGGAACCCTCTTGCACTGCTGGTGGGAATGCAACCTGGTGCAGCCGCTTTGGAAAACAATATGGAGGTTCTTCAAAAAGTTAAATAGAACTACCCTATGATCCAGCAATTGCACTAGTAGGTATATACCCAAAGAATACAAAAATACTGATTCAAAGAGGTATGTGCACCCCAGTGTTTATAACAGCATTATCTATACTAGCCAAATTATGGAAACAGCCCAAATGTCCATAGATATTTTTAAAGAAATTTTGTTAAATTTTATTGGGACAAATTAACATACTATATTAATTAAGCTAGTTGCTTGTAAGAGAATTCTCAAAATTTCATTAGTTTAAACATAAAACTTTATTTTCCCCAAGTATTAATTCCATAATGAGTTTTTCTGATAGCAGAAAGCGCATTTTTAAACAGTGACTCAAAAGATCTAGGAGACCCCACCATCTTCATTCACCACATGATATCCAAATTACTCTGGATGTCAACATCCAGCGACAGACAAAAGAAGATAATGGAGAATGTGGAGATGGTCAGTTCTCTAAATGGAACATATCACTTCAATTTTTTAAGTGTCAGGTAACTTGCAGAAATTCTGCAAGATGAAGTCTAGCTATGTCTCCAATAAGAAGATCAAGGTTTGGTAATTGAGTAGTAGTTTTTGTTGATGCTGTGGCAGAAACTGAAGGATAGTATACCCAGCTCCCCCTTTCTCATGTTTGCCACTATGATAGAGGCTTTAATAGCTCATATCAGCTTTCCCATCATACGTGTCCATTTGGTTCAATTGTCATTGATGTATCACAATCAAAGACTTGTAGAATTATTCTTACCTGCTTCTTCCCTCCTATGTTAAACATTTATATGGTGGCTCAATCTGTCCCAGCCACCTGATGCCTCTGAAGATAAGGCCAAAAGAATCACAGATTTATTGTGCCTGATAGCATTGCACTGTTAAACGAGTAAATACCTACCTCTAGACTTATGTCAATAAACAGAATCTGATTGCCTTAAGACAGTCTTGTCAGGTATTTTACAACTTGTAGTGAAAACATTCTTAACAGATACACCTGCCATCTGGGATCTTACAGTTTAGGGTAGTTTTTTTGTTGTAGATCTTAGGCTATTATTTTGGCAGTTAATGTTCTACATATATTCTGTGTTCAGATTTAATGAGGAAAAAGTGATGCATTTGTATTTTTATATATTAATAAAATATGTATATGCTTGCTATGAAATAGAAGAAGTGTGAAACTGTGCCATGCCTGTGAACTTTAAGGTTTTTTTAATTGTATTCTCTAAGTTCTGTGATCATTAACTTGGAAGTTTAATAAGTAAGCCTGAATAAATTCATGACTGAAATATAAAAGACTACTTTTTTCTTCAAATATTTCCTCTTATTTTAAAATTTTTATTTATAAAAAACATTTTATCTATGGTGACTTTTTAAAACCCATCATCTGCTAATGGTGGATATGTAATTGTTGCCTACTTATTGGTAGAGGAAAGTATATTTCTAAAATTATTTTTGAGCAGGTGAGACATACTGATGTTTTGTAAAGCCAGAAACACAGGCTGATTAAAAATGCAGACTAAATTTCCATTGTGTCCTTCTACTCCAGCCATGTAGATCTTTTTCCCAAGGGCAAATGATGATATCTGCTTCCTGATGTTATCTGCAAAACTCTATATGTATGTAAGCATTTGCTTATTAAAAATATGTAATTTCCTTTATTGTGGCAATTTCATGTTTTCATCTGCATTGCCATTTATAGACATTAGAAGATAGAAGATGTGTTTCAAGTTATTGTTTTTTGTTATTTTTGTTTTAAGGTTTTATTTATTTATTTGAGAGAGAGAGAGTGAGAAAGCGGCAGAGGGAGAGGGAGAAGCAGACTCCCCACTGAGCAGGGAGCACCCATGTGGGGCTCAATCCCACCTGGGATCATCCCAGGACACTGGGATCATGACCTGAGCCGAAGGCAGATGCTTAACCAGCTGAGCCACCCAGGTGCCCCTTAAGTTATTGGTTAAATAATCATTGTCAAACTTTTCTGTAAGCCGTGGATGTTTGCAAGGTACTTCATATTGGTCTCATTATTCATTCTTAGCCATACTGTATCACCATTGTGCATAATCTTACAGTTTATTTTTGTAATTCGTATGTGGTCTAGAGAAAACAATATGGATACTTTCACTGTCCTTGGTCACAAGAAATAGGACCTCAGACTTCATCTGGAATGAGGAAAGTAGAATTTCATTGCCTATTGCTGTAGGTGATATTGGGATCAACCTGCTTTCTAACTGAACAGCCTTCCACTAACCCTTCTTATGTTACCAACCAACTCCTTGTCTCTAATTTCAATATGTTGATAGCAGTTCCCAGTCTTTTTGAGGGTTCTTCAGTGTAAAACAACTTTTGCCCACTTTTGGTTCAGATTTCGGCTATTATACCGCTGCTTCTGGTTACTTTTATCTGCTTCCTAGCTGACAAGATTTTGTTGCTGTTGTCATATCTCCAAAGTCTCTATCACTGTAGTTTTATGCCTTAAAAATAGTTATTTTCACAATAACTGCAGGGAGATTTCATGATGACACAAAATTAAATGTCTTTATCTTCTTAGCCTGGAACCCTAAAGTAAGTTTTGAAGTTCTTTCTCTGTCCAGTATTTAGAGAGATACAGGATAGTACAGTAGTTGGTCAAATAACATGGTCTTCAGTTTTACTATTTTATGATGTCTTGAATAGTTTCTAGTAAGTTGGAACTAAAAAGACCTAACATAGTTAAGAACATGGGTCTTTTCTTACGTGTATAGGCTCTCTTTGTGAATATGAGCAAATAAACTGAAAAGCAGATATCCTTTGGTTTTTTATTTATGTTGATCATGACAGAATGAAAACAAAGTCAACAAATATATAAAATTCTCAAATGATCTAGCAAAGTGGAAGAGGACAGAAACTAAATTGTAAAATGTGAAATATTTGTTTTGAGTTAAATATTGGGCTAATACATCTGGAACTTTAAGTCTATATTTACATGATCACAAAAATACATGTTCATCATAGTGTTGAAAAGAAGACCATACAATTAGGGGCATCTCGTGAAGCCAGAGGTTGAACTGGTTTATGTATTTGAAATGCAAGGAAGTCAAGCAAACAAAGCTTCTGTTAAGTGATTTTAACTACATTAAAATCCTGTTTTCTAATACCCTGTTTTCTCATGTTTAGATAGTGGTTATTAAAGAAATGGCCTTGCTATGTCTCTTACCCATGAGAGTAAGTGAAACTACTGATGTCTGTCAAGATAGCTGACATTTGTTTAATACTGTTTAAGGAGCTAACAAAGTTGGTAACTTTGAACTGGTGACTTTTTGTCAAAGAAAAGCTAAGTTGGAAATAAAGTCTTGGTATTCTATTCACTTGTGAAACTGTTTGAATTGTCACAATTGATGGGTTTTTATGGCTTTTGTGAGAAGAAAAATACCACACATTGTGATGTCCCATTTGTTTCTGCATAGCATGCATAGTCCCACATTTTTATATGATTCTGATTTTTGTTATTTCTACTGCTGGGAGAGTGGATCTCTCTGAGCTAAACCTTGAACCATCACCTTTTCAAGTGAACTTGTGAAAATAAGGGAAAAGATTACAAAGATTTTAAACTACATAATATCACTGATTTCATTGACCATGTCATGGAAGAATTTATACAAGTCCAGCAAAAGTTGCACTCCTTTCAAGATAAGACAATGGACACTTACAGAACAATTTAAAAATAAAGGGTAAAACCCTTTTGTGGTGCATTGGATGGAATTCTATAGATGTATGAGTGACTTAAAGCCTTCCAAATTCAGATTCCTGCAAGTCACAAGTATAAATACTGTTTCGGTCAAGCTGGTACTCTATATTAAAGTTATTTGAGAAAGACAACTATGCAAATTCTCGCATTTTAATTTATCTGCAGGCAGGAATCTGCAGAAACCTGGAAACCCTAAAGAAAATTGTCAAAGGTTACTTTTGCTCAGATGACCTTAAAATTGAAACATGGATTTGTAATCCTTTCTTTGCTGACTGGACAGCAAATCAATGATGGAGACCTTGCCAAAAATGACCTCACTGACTTAAGGACAAAAGGAATGATGCTTCATGAATTTCACTCAAGTCTTAGAGAATTTTGTTGTTCCTTGACACAGACTTATCCTCGTTTGTCAAAGTGAACTATGGGGGTTTTGATTCTTTATATGTTCTTTTGATTCAGGGTTTCAGCACTTAGTGCCATAAAAATGAAAAGTGAAAAATTGATTGGAGATCAAATATGGTGTTTTACCTTATAAAAGACCACTCAATAATTTAAATCATTTTTCAAGCTATTCAAGCACAACATTTTAGTTGAAACATATAAACAGAAATAAATTTGGCTTTTTGATTTATGTTTGCAATTTCTTTTTCTTGGAAGTAGAAGGTAGTTAATGGGCTGCCTCAACATTCCTCAGCTCATTCCTGAATGTTTCCTATAACACCTGGCCTTAAACAAGAATTGGTACTTCACAAGATTCTGCTTTCTTGAGTCTTTTCCAAGTGAAATTTGGTCATTTTATCAAAATTTGGTCATTTAGTCATATATGTTGAAAATGCCACTTTCCTCTTCCCCTCCCTAACCAGTGTCTTTTTGAGACCACTGTCCCTTCATGGTCTTAAAGATCAAAGACGCGTTTGTTTATTTTTACTAAGTTTTATATAACTTGTTTATATATCCTGCACCCTTACACATTTTCTCAGTTCTTTTCTCACATTCTAGTCATTCTCCCCCATAATGACTTTTGCTTCACAAACTAGAGTTTTAATAAATTTTTGTATTTGTGAATGATCCATCCAAAATCCTGCCCTCTTGCTTTCTTGACCTCTTTCCAAAGACCTTATCTTCTGTTTTTCCAACACCCCTCCTTGTTTTGTGTGTTTGTTTTTTTTTAATTTTGGCCACACAGTGAAGTTTATGAGTAATCTAAATTCTTCTAACTTTGAATCACAATTCATATATCCCAATTTTTTGGCCATTCTGTTTTTCTAGCTTTTTGATTATCTAACACTTGAATAAATTGTATTGCATGTATTCCAATTAAATTTAAAAATCAGGTCAGACAAGCGCATTTCATTATAAAGTATAGTACAAAATAGTTTAGCTGAAGAAAATTATAGTACAAAATTAAAATAGATTGTATTTTTAATGTGTGAGTTCAATGTAACTTTTAAAAAATTCTGTGATCTGGAAAAATTGTATTAGTCATGATTATATATGTATGCATGTATGACTATGTGTATTCATATATGTGTACATTTACATATCCATATACGCACAAACACATATTCCATTTTTCATGGTTTGTGGATATTTTTCTCCATTGAAAACAAGAAATATTAGCTATTTACTATTTACTCAATTTATTATTTCCTCCAAATTTTTGATATCCCAAATAACAGGAGGGATGCTTTTTTTCCTTGTATCCACAACAAACTCTGTGCCTGGCATAAGCTCTGTAAAACCCCTAATTTTAAAGTAATAAATATTGAGGTTCTACTTAGGTTTTGAAATGGGAGATGATAAGCATTATCAGAATATGTAATTATTCTAAGCAGAAGAAGCCTGACTGGAAATGCGGATGACAAAAAATGCTGACTGGAGAGAGTGAAAATAGAGACAAGACAGAAAAATGTGAAAATATCCAATTGTCCATAGCTAAAACTGTAAATAGAGGAAAAATAATGTCAAATTTCATGAAAAGTGTATTTGCATACCATAAAAATTAAGCCAGCCAAAGTCTGTCTAAACCATGCTTTCTTAACCTCCATGCAGTTGTGAATTGGAATGGATATCTCTTTGCTGTAGGGTCTGTAGGATTTGTGCATTATAGGACGCTTAGCAGCATCTCCGACCTCTACCCACTAGGTGCCAGTAACAACCTTTTCTGGTAGTTGTGACAGACAAAATGTCTCTATAGACATTTCAAAATATCCTCTGGAAGGTAAAGTCATGCTGGTTGAGAACCACTGACTTAAACAAAGGCACTCTAAAGGATCTTACACTTCCTGGTGGAGTTTAACTTCTTTTGCCCTTGAGAACAGTAAAATTCCAATCTCCTTCGCCTTAACCTACTATTGGATGTCAGTGACACTTAGGAGGCACAGGCAAAGGGGACTTAGGAGAAAGATATACCATTTTTTTTGGAAAATAAGGCAAAAACAATGCAAAAAAGACAAATATTTATGAGGAAAAGTAAATATATGGCTAATAGAAAAAAAATCAACTATATACCATATGTAGTAATATAGTGTGCCTCCCAGACTTTAGAGGTAAACAATTGTCCCTTGAACTACCTAGGTGTTAGGGGTATTGACCCCTGCACACAGCCACAAATCTCTGTAACTTTTGATGTCCCCAAAACTTAACCAATAACCTATTTTGATCTGGAAGTCTTATTGATAAAAAACAAGTGATTAACACATTTTATGTGTTATATGTATTATTTATTTTATTCTTGCAATAAAGTAAGCTAGAGAAAAGGAAATGTTATTCAGAAAATAATAGAATGCATTTACAGTACTGTATTTATTGAAAAAAATCCACATAAAAGTGGACCCACACAGTTCAAACCCATGTTGTCCAAATGTCAAATGTATTTATTTTTATTTTTCTTCTTTTCAAGTATTTAGTATATACAATTTCAGTTGCTCTTTTTCTCAGGAAAAAAAATCCTTTTTTTACTGTTTTGAAATGTAAGGATTTATGGAAGGCATTACACAGCAAGCCTTACCATTTGCATTTCAATATATGATTGAGAATCACTGTTACAACTTTGGTCCTGCTGTTTTGTATTGATTGTACACTACATGTTTCATTAGACTACTTTCAAAAACTTTATTTCAAATGCTTTATAAATTTGCTAATTTCAATAATTGCCCTGAGACTGTGACTCTAAAAGTGACTAAAAATATGTACTACAGGAAGGCAATGCTAGTCAGTCATTTGGTCATACTAACAGCTGAAGGTTGAAGACTCAGTAAGGCTTTAATGATTCATATTGATTGAGACCACTCTCTGAGTTGAACAATGCGGATGGATTTTTGGTTTAAATATATGTTGATTTATTTCGTGTTGTTTTTTTTTTTTCCCCAGTATGCAATATGCATTCCATGAAATTTGGTAAATTTACTTTTTAACTTTATCCGTGACAATTGTAGCATAGCTAGAATCCTGTGAGTACATATGGAAAATTCACATTCTTGAGTTATAATAGAGAATAGAACAGGTTCTACTGAGACTCCATCCCGGGGATATAATTCCATTATACATTGTTCTTCCCTCTAAAGAAGACTCAAAATATACACCTGAGTGTCAGTCTTCTAGCAGGAAACCAGTTTGTTTTTTCGCATAATATAAGCAGTGAGACATAAACATTTGCGTACATTAGGTATTTCATATTCTGTTTGACTCACTACCCATTCAGTTTTATATTTATAAACAAATTCTGATGTGAAAAACATTAATTAATCAATTAATGTGTTAAGCATTATTTATCACTTCCTAAGGAAGAATCATTTCCATAAGATGCTATATAACATCTCTGTGGACTGACAGTTTTCAGTCTAAATATTACATTTTTATTGATTTACATTCTCTAATAATTTGTTTCACTCCTTTAAAGCTATGAATAGACCAAAAATATTTGTTACCTGTGATTATTTAAAAATTGCAAAATGGCATATTTAACTTATGCTAACAAGAAAAGGACAATTTTCTGACTGCCAGAAATGAATGAATATGAATATGGTATATAAATTCAGTGAAATGATGTGGGGGTACTATTAAAAGAAGAATTTAAATTGTTTAAATTATTAATAATAAAATTCATTAGGTAAATAGTAAAATATCTAAAGCACCTCATCTTAATATTCTGTGATCTTTTTCCCCATACACATAAATCTAAAAAGAACTAAGCTTACATTAGAAAAGATTTTTTTTCTATTTAACAGTGATATTTAATTGTTTATATCACTGAGTTATTTTTGGAGCCATGACTTCATTTAAATGTTATAGACAACTTGTGGACAATAAAATATTAGCCAATAGTTGGTGAATTTGCCCTTCTTTTCTTAATCAGGTCTTTACATGATTTGAATTAGCATAAAATGAGTAATCATAAGAACTTTACCACATGAACAAATGAATTTCGATTTTTTTTTTCTCTCCTGAGCATTGATGTTCTCCACTGCAACCCATGGTTCCTTTAATGTTAGTTTTGTTCTTGAATAAGCTTACTTGTGAAGATAGGAAACTGGAATTTTTTCTTCTAATAACTTTTATAGGATCAAATGTCTTGATTGAACAGTCCTGTGTCTTTCGTGTGATGATGTAAAGGTAGAGAAAGGTAGATCAATCATGTTCTTTTATGAAATTGATACTGTCCAGAGGTTATAGTTTTACTGAAGCTCTTGGTGCTATTAGTTAAAAGCTAAACTTAACTGTAAGACTAAGAATGTTGTGGTTGATTTTAGTACCACAGCTTGTAACATCTCTGGTGTAGCCTCTCTGATAATGCTTACAAAAGCAGGGTGGGGGCAGCTGTCTGAGACTTCACAATAGTTTGAATTGACATTCTGAAATACATTAAATTATGTGTTCTTTTTTATGGTTATGTTCTTCCCTAAATTGCTAATTGTTAAATATGTCATATTTGAGAGTTTTCTTCCCCTCCTGCTGTTTGATCACGTTAAGAGGTCATTATTCTTTGTTTATGATCTCACAGTCTGTTGGTTAAAGTGTCTACAGTGTCAAAAGAAAGATTATATGCAGGATTTTTTTCAAAAAAGCAGAAAGAAACAAGTTAGTAAGCAAAAATATTTTATAATAATGAGTAGTATTTATTAATATAAAAGAGAACCACGTTACCATTCACACATTCAACAAATCTACATTGTTCATACTAAATTTTCATAGATGTTTGGTTGTGATAATTTAACTATAATTATGTTAATCATAAACAACTGGGAGAGATTGAATGAAGGATTATGGAAACTGCTTAAGCTATTTTTCAACTATTCTATAAATCTAACATTAGATGAAAAAAATTTAAGTAAAAACAACATTTGAGATTAAAATTCTTAGCATACCAGTAATTATTTGCCTAGAGAACTCTAATATTCCTGAGAAATGCCACAGAATAGTTTTGTTTGTATACACACAAACACACACACACACACACACACACGACATACATATGTATTAGTGTACTCAGGCTGCCATAACAAAATACTACATTACTACAGACCGGGTGAGTTAAATAACAGACATTTATTTTCTCACAGTTCTGGAGGCTAGAAGTCCATGGTCAAGGTGCCATCAAATTTGATTTCTGGTAAGGACTCTTGTCCTGTCTTGCAGACA
The DNA here is from genome assembly GCF_002007445.2 of Ailuropoda melanoleuca. NCBI lineage: Eukaryota > Metazoa > Chordata > Mammalia > Carnivora > Ursidae > Ailuropoda > Ailuropoda melanoleuca. The sequence goes on from NC_048236.1 coordinate 19,372,758, forward strand.
GCCGCCTTCTCACAGTGTCCTCACCTGGCCTTTCCTTTGTGTGCATGCAGTAAAAGAGCCTGCTCTTCCTGATGTCTCTCTTTTTTATAAGGACATCAATCCCATAGGGTTAGGGTCCCACCCTTATGACCACATTTAACCCGAATTGCCTCCATGAAGGCCCTATCCCAAATATAGACACATTGACAGTCAGGGATTCAACAGAAGGATTTTGAGTGAACACAATTCAGTTCATAATAACATACATACGTGCATACATACATTCAGTGTCACTTTGAATTAGGTCACCAAACTGGTGAATACTTTAATCTTAGTTTTAGAGCTTCTTCTGGTTGAGAAAGGGCTTTGGGACTTAAACTTTGCAAATCATTTAGGCAATATTTATCATGTATCCATTCCATTTTCAGTAAGCTGAATTGCCCATTAGCCACATGGCCTCTTCAATTTAAGATCAGTTCATTCTTGGCCACATCAGGTACACATGAATTTAAGAAAAACAAGTTGTTGTGTTTTTTTTGTTTTTTTTTTTTGCTATATTTCTTTCTGGAGCTCAGGCAAGTAATTGGTAGGAAAGTTTATCTGGTTTTTACCCAAAAACAGAAAGCAGCATGAAAAAAGAGGTCATAGAAAGGCTGAGGTCAGCAGACTTCTTGGACCAGCCTTTACAAAGGATAGCAGAATAAAAAATAAATAAATAAATAAATAAATAAATAATAAACTAAAAAAAAACAAACAAAAAACAACCTCAGAGCCCTCTCCCATAATGAACTTCCTGTCTTTCATGTATGGAAATAATGTCACTTTCTTCTTAAGCCATAATAATAATAATTATTATTATTATTAATTTTATGTTAGAGATAGCAGATTCTATTCCTACATAGTAAATAAGGTTAAAATACAGTGTAAAAAAGTATGCGAAGCTGTGGTAAGACACTCTTCTTGAAAGCTGCTCTTGTCTTGAAAGTTTATGCATTGATCAAGTACTCTATAGACTTAGCCCCAATACATAAAAATCAAAAATATAAACAAACATTAATGTACTTGGCCAACTAAGACTCGTCATACTATATTATTCAATGTCGGATTAAGATAGGATAAGGCCAACATTTCTGCCATGGTATTGTCCCAATGTGAGAAAGAAAAGTGAACATACCCATCTCTCAACTAATAACAATACTTCTAAGACCTTGCCATCTAATTTTATATTTTATAGAAGCTCAAGGATTTCTAACTTTGAAGAGACCTAGTCTTGATAAGTTACACTGAGTCTTTTTTACTGAGTACAGCTATTAGCATATCATACTGAAACATCTAGATTTAGATTAAAGGTGTCTCTTCTGTTTATCCACAATGAAAGAAGAAAGAATCATTTCAGTAACTAAGGAGTCATTCTCTTGATTTATAATATCCTATCCCACATCTCCCCAAAATTATGCTTCAAAAGTAAATGTATATATCCATTTTGGAAACAGAAAAGAGACATTCACATTTCTTTTCTTTAGTTTGCTCCACATAACACCGTTGACTATTCAGATATATAGTAAGAAGCCTACATGGTTTATTTTCTCACTATTTTATGTTTCATGTGCAGATAATGGTGTGTTAAAATCTTCAAATGCATTTGTATACTTTGTATATATCTCTGAATTTCAAACACTTTCTGCTTAATATACTTTAATGCCCTGTTATTTGGCTCCATAAAATTTTATGACCATGATATTTTCATTGTAGATAGTATTTTGTATCAATATACTATAACATTCTTTGTCCCATTGAATGCTTTTTTGCCGTATTTACACCTTGCCTTAAATTAGTATCCCAACCTCTAATTTTATCCATTTTCTGTATACGTCTTTGCTCATTCCTGTACCCTCAAACTTTATTAGTTTGTTTTAGAAATANTAGAAATGCTTTTAGGGTACAGCAAATAGTTGATATTATTTTATTAATCATTTTAACACTATATTTTTTCTTTGCATTTAATTGGGGGTAAATCATTGGCATGTATTGTTATAACTGATGTGGTTAGTATTGTTTATTTTGTTTTATATTATTTTTGTTCTGCTTGTATAGGTATTTGAGGGCTTTTTTGTGATTGTTTCGTTTTTGCTTAGGACTACGTGATTAGTTACAAAGAAAATGGATATTCTGTTTTAATTTCATAAGCTTTCTTTTCATTAGTATCCGTCTAGTGTATTTTCTCATATATTTACTACTAAACTTTCCATCCCCTGCCATAGCTTAGCAAAATTATACATTTACATTTTCAAAATAATATCATAGTCTCTGCCATTTAACTAGAGAAAATAGTACATATGCATTCCTTGTAACCACAAACTTATTTTTATCCCTATCATTCTATGTCCTTCTATTTTCCTTGATTTTTCTATGCTTTATTTGCTCTACTTTATTGCCTTATTTTGGATCATGAATGTTTTTCACTTTTTCCTTTTGGTGGTAGAGAAATTATTTTTTTTTCTTAATTTTTTAGTGAATATTCTATTTCTTTTAAAGATTTTATTTTTAAGTAGTCTCTACACCCAATGTGGGACTCTAACTACAGCCCTGAGATCAAGAGTCACATGCTTTACTGATTAAGCCCAGACAGATACCCTTATTTTTTTTTAGTGAATACTCTTAAACTGTTGTTAAAACTTAAAAAAAAGCAACAATAACTTAATATTTAAAAATATCACTTCTCTCCTTCCTTAAAGTAGAAAAATCTTAGAGCATGAATTCTGGTCATTTCATATGAGTTTACACTAAGTGTGATCAACTTATTTTAAAAATTCAAATTAATTATTAATTTAAACAATCAGTACTTTTGTGGATTAACCTATCCATATTTTTACCATTTATTTCTGTTGTTTCTCCTGAAATGACTTTTTTCCCCCTAAAGTTATATCTGTTTTTTCAGTGATAAGCACTGTTTTTGCCTAAAAAGAGTATTAAAATTGCCCATATGTTTAAGTCATAGTTTTGCCGAGTACAAAGGTGTGGTTTGACATTTATTTTCCTAGTACTTTGAAGGTAAAACCTTTTTCATTACTCTTGAGAAAAATTTTCATTTTACTTTAATTTCTACTTAGTAAATCGTTCCCCCATGACTGCTTGGTTTTTATACTCAAATACACTGTTGTTGTAGTTGTTTCTTTTCTTTTTCTTTTTCTTTTTTTAAGAAACGTGCAAAATTATTACTCATAGGTCAAAACCAATATCACTTACGGAATTTTTAACTGTTCAGTTTTCATTTTGATGATTGTGGATACATTGTAATCATGCCAAAAATTATAGATAAGAGTTCCATCACTATTTTGTTAACATTATGTTAAGTGAAAGAAAATAAACCAAAATAAATATATAATCTTATTTATAAAAAATTCTAGAACAACAGAAGAGTCCTCTTAATCCTTCTCACCTGTTTCACACATCCTCCCACCCACCCTCATCCGGTAACAATCAGTTTGTTCTCTAAAGTTAAGAGTCTGGTTTGTGGGTTGTCTCTCTCTCTCTTTTTTTTTTTTTTTCCTTTTTTTTCATTTGCTTTGCTTCTTAAATTCCACATCAGAATGAAATCATATGGTATTTGTCTTTCTCTGACTGATGTATTTTGCTTAGCATTATATTCTGTAGATCCATCCATGTTGTTGCAAATAGCAAGATATCACTCATTTTATGGCTGAGTAATATTCCACTGTATATATGTCCCACTTCTTTTTTTCTATTCATCTATTGATGGATACTTGGGTTGCTTCCATAATTTGACTATTGTAAATAAGGATGCAATAAACGTGGTGTATATATCCCTTAGAATTAGTATTTTTGCATCCTTTGGATAAGTACCCAGTAGTGTGATTCCTGGATCATAGGGTAGTTCTATTTTTAATTTGTTGAGGAACCTCCATACTGTCTTCCATAGCAGCTGCAACAATTTGCATTCCCACCAACAGTACATGAGTGTTCCTTTTTCTCCACATCCTTGCTGACACTTCCTGTTTCTTGTGTTTTTGATTTTAGCCACTTTGATAGATGTGAGGCAATAGCTCATTGTCGTTTTGATTTCATTTCCCTGATGATGAGTGATGTTGAGCATGTTTCATGTGTCTGTTGGCTATTTGTATGTCTTCTTTGGAGAAATGTCTGTTTATGTCTTCTGCCCATTTTCAATTGTATTTGTTTTGCTCTGTGTGTGTGTGTGTGTGTGTGTGTGTGTGTGTGTTGTATAAGTTCTTTACATATTTTTGGATACTAACCCTTTATCAGATATATCATTTGCAAATATCTGCTCCCATTCAGTAGGTCTTTTAGTTATGTTAGTTGTTTCCTTTGCATATAGAAGCTTTTTATTTTGGTATCGTCCTAATAGATTTTTTAGTGTTTTTTTGTTTTGTTTTTGCTTTTGTTTCCCTTGCCTCAGAAGACATATCTAACACGAAGTTGCTATTACCAATGTCAGAGAAATTACTGCCTGTGTGCTTCTATAGGACTTTTATGGTCTGAGGTCTCACATTTATGTCCTTAATCCATTTTGAGTTTACTTTTGTGTTGTTGTTTTTTTTTAACCTGATTTAGGACACCTAGACACTTATATAAGAATCTACTATACATAAAACCTTTTGAATTAGTGTTTTTGTATTCTTTGGGTGAATAGCCAGTAGTGGAATTACTAGATCACATGGTAATTCTATTTTTAATTTTTTGAGGAACCCCCATACTGTCTTCCATAGTGGCTGCACCAGTTTGCATTTCCATCTGGTGAAATTATTTTGATTAAAGTAATGTGAATATTTGTAGTAAAACAATACATGCTGGTAAGTATAATCATTTGCTATTAGCTTATTCACATTAACTACTTAATAACCTTTACATACTTGAATATATTTGTATACATATACATGAATAGCTAAATTCAACAATTTATTTTACAGATATTTCACTTTGGAGATATAATTTTATATGATAATTTTTAAGTTAATTATACTAATCTAGTAGTCTAGATATATTTTGTTTTTCTACCAATTTAAATAAAATGTGTTTAAAAATCATTTTGGATGTTCATATTCCAATAATACTAATTTGTGTTGCCTTCTATCAAGTTGTTTTCAGAATGACATAAAATAGAAATCTCTAATAAAAATAATCTCAATAATAAAATAATATAATACAATTGACACTTCAACATAATGAAATTAAAAATTTCAAAATGAAGATGTGTTGCTTTGCTAAGTTAACCTAATGACGGTTGCTTTGGGAATAATCATTGCTGCCATCAAGGTATTTATTGCCCAGCAGTTAGTTTTGTTTTGGTGTGGTTTGGTTTTTAAGTCACCATAAACGTTAGATTGGTACAGGTTAGTGTCATTTGCAGAGTTGTGAGTTTGATTTTGAATTGTACTTTGGAACTGAAACCATCCGCTAAGTTTTTGTTTCACTGACTCCAGAAAGGCTTGAGAATTTGCCAAGACCAGTTCTCAGACAACCCATTCTCATAGATATATTCTGTTCATAGATGATTTAAAGATTCCCAATTTATGTCTCAAATCAGCACTTTGTAGTTGCATTATTTGCCATTAAATAATCTTGTAGATGTATTTTTTTCTTTGAAAAGATTTAGTAAAACAACCCTCAGCACAGATCATTTTATTTATTGTAATTTCCAGTAATGTCCCAACTAAGTTAAATAAGAATTTTCTTCTGAATATTTTATTAGAAAATTAAGATAATATAAATGATTGATTTCACTGTTAATTAATGGGTACACTGCTAAGGAATACAAACATGGCTGATTAACTTGCTCATAAATGATATATAGTGCGATACATTAAAGTACCCACAAAAATAAAGAAATAATAAATCTTAGTATTTAACAATATTATAAAAATATTACCCAATATTAATTTCAAGATATGTTAATGAAATGGACTTGATAACAAAATGAAGTCTATTGTTTGTCATTCTTTAACGGTGAAGCAGATTGATTATAGATTACATGATCAACCCTTAGAGATGATCATTTGTCATTTTTTAATTATGAAAAAAATGGCCAACTCATTAGCATTCTTGGCACTGTGTCTGTTGCAACATTAAAGCAAACTCATAGGAAGTGATTTTGAAATTCTTCAAAGATGAGGAAGACATTTTGGTGTAAACAAAAGCCCAGGGTCAATACTCAATGAAATAGGTATATTGTGCTGAGAGTCAAAAGCAAAAATAGGTCAATTTTGGATACATATATTAAAAATAGAGCAGCAGCTACGTATGTGTGTGCATCTATGCATATGAGTCTCTTTGTGTGTATACCCTCAAAGCAGTATTGCATTTATTAGCCAAATTTACATAAAATTGTATCATCTTTTATAATGCTTCAAAAATATAAAAGCCAATTTACTATCATGGCAGAGCAGCAGACCACTGATTTAATACAAGAATATACGTTAGAGTAACTTTTTAAATTATCACTAAATCCCATCTTCCAAGGCTAACCAGGATGCTTTAGGATGACCGCAGAATGGAAGTAGATACCTTCAATGGTGAATTTGATAGTGGATCAAATTTAGCTGGTTGCCCATGAAATCCACACTTAGAAGTTTAATGTGTGAATAGCCGTTTTTCACATGAACCCACACTCTGCTCCCTGCACTTATTTTCAAAGTTGAAGGAAATAAAGAAAATGCCATGAGTACATTTTTAAAAATCCTGATGAACAGAAAAATACTGTAATAAATTTTTAAATGGGTTTAATGATTAAACATACCCCCTATCTGTGTATATCTGAAGAAAAGCAGTGGTGTGTCTTATGTGGTAAAATATATTTCCTGAGCACCTTTTTCAGAACAATATTGACATAGATTTACCAAATAATAAAATCTCCCAATTTGATGAAATTCAGATGGAAGAGGGAATAGGATTCCCACATGCCGTATAAATATAAATATGCAAAGGAAATCTTAGTGTCAAAAATAATTTAGGTTTTTTTTTTCTTTTTTATGGTAGGAATAGAATAATGAATTTTGGAAGTACTTTTTAGCATTGACAATGTTTCTTTGCATGTCTGCTATCAAGTTGAAGACTTTTTAATCTTTGAAGTATCCTGACAGTAGGAAAGAGCATCAGATTTTTGGACTTTCACTTACTTTTAAACACTCCCTGTTTTGCTTGAGCCATAGGAATTGCACAAATATTTAATCAGGATAGGTTTTTGGTTTTTTTTTTTTCCCCAAATTATCCAGATGTACCTTTGACGTCGTATTATCTTTGCCCAAACAGCTCCCGATGCCAAAATATGAAAAGAAGCAAAAATACAAACTGAAATGTTTATATTTTGAGTTTCTTTCAGCTGATAACAATGTCCTCTTTCTCATTGCACTCGATCCCTGAGGAAGCAAGAAGTGCTGGTGAATGTTTTTCTGAAGTAAAAAGGGTACAAGTGCTGACCATTGGGGATGAAGGAAAGAGAATAAAACTGCACTTCAAAATAAACCTAAAAATGTGATAAGGGAAAGAAAATGCTAAGTAAAGTCTATCAATAGTATGGCATTTATGTTAGACGGTGATATAAGAAATCCTGCGTTTAAAATGTAGGGAAAGTAAAGTAATTTTTAATGGTCTTGGTAAAAGGATGCTAGAAATCATAATTTAGTTAAGGACTTTAGTTACTCCAAATGCTAGTTATTCCAGTTTTCTAAGTTATGAAATAATTAAATGTATTCAAGCTCTATGAGCAAGCCTTAATGATGTTCAATCACAAGTTATATACACATTTAAAAATGATAGAGTAATAAGTTGATTTGAATTTTCAACATTTATTTCATGAGGCAAGTTGTATTTAAAGAAAGAACATTTAAGTTGTTCTTAGATTTTATTCTGTATCAGTTACATCATACTTGCATAGCGCTCAAGTTATTGCCAGATGGATGGTTTTCGTATTTTAAAAGTTGTCTACCAACATTCATTATTTTTCTTTCCTTTAGCATTGTCTATGTAAACTGTTTCAAGTAGTATTCACCATCTCTGCAAACTTAGCTGCTAATAAATTTTCCTAACATTTGTTATTTGTGGGTGAAGGTGTTCTCTTTGTTAATTTGGGTTATAACCTCCAAAAGAAATGACTGTAGAGCATTAGTGAGTCCGGGTACTTCCCGGTTAATGAGAAGACAACTTGTTGTAAATATTCCTGAGCTCCTCAATGGCTTCTGACCACTCAAAATTCTCCCAAACAGATGAAACATGATGTTTCCCCCTAAATCTAATGGTGAACCTAAGGGTGTTGGAATCAGGAGAAAAAAGAAGGGGTACAAGAAGAACTGTGTTGGAGTTGTCTAATCAGTGATGAAAAAGTGGAGATCACTGCTAAAGTGCACAATTTCAAAATAATATTTAAAAAATATCATTGGTCATACCACTGGATTTCCTAGAGCACCAAATCATTGCTCTGAAAATTGATTTTAAAAGGAGGTAGGTTACCAAACACTCTGGATTTCCCAAATGTAGGGTCTTTTAAGGTCCAAAAAGTGCTGATGAGGGAAATTTCCACTTTATAAAATAATTGTCTTAAGAGATGTGGAAAAGTGGTAAAATTAAAACATCCCCATTTTCTACCCCCCCCAAATAAATAAGAAACAATCATTACTGTCTCCAAAAATCATTAGGTAGAAAATTGATGTGGAATTTTGTAATGGATGAATTGAATCAGTAATATCAGAAAGCCACTGACATTATATGCCTCCAGATATGATGCTTTAGAAAGCACAAAATAACACCTAATTGAATATGAATTAAATCTAAGCCTCTGGATCTACTGACCAGTTTACAGGAAATTCAAAAAGCAGAGGAACAATTAAATAGCATAAGAATAAACTCAAACCATCTGTGGAAAATTCTAGAGGATAAATGATTGGATATCTTATCAGAGAAATAAAAATTGGACAAAAGAATAATATAGACTGAAGAGACTTAAGAAACATATCAACCAAATGCTATGTGTGAATATTGTTAAAATACTGATTTTTTGGGGAGGGAATACTGATTCTTAATAAATTCTAGAAAAAAATATTTTTAGGACAGTCAAGGAAATTGAGAAACTATAGCTGATATTTCAGAAGTATTGCTAATTTTGTTGTACTAATTGTACAGTGCTTATGTAAAAAATGAAATTCCTTGGGTGGGGTTGCATTTACTTTAAAATATTCTAGCCAAAAATAGGCAGACAGGATGAGGGAGAAGGTATGGGGGAGGGGCAGAGAGACAGAGGGCTGGCTAAAGAGCTAGGGCAAGGCAGTATGTGAGAGGGGTGAGACAAGATTAGCAAAATAAAAACTCCTCAGGCTTGCTGAAGTGTACCTGAGAATTCATTATACTGTCCTGTCTATTCTGTGCATATCTGAAAATTTCCATTAAAAAATAGTGTGATGTTAATACATCAAAACATTTTTTAAAAAGTCAGAAATAATTTAAAATTTATCGAAGATAATTATAAAGTAACATACCAGAACCGCAAAATAAAGATAACTTGAAATGCATTCGAGGGTGCCTTGATAGCAGTTTTATCATATTTTTTATAGTTTTGGTTATAGTATGTAAGAAAAAGACTGGCTTTACTGGATTTTTTTCCCCAGCAATAAGTAAGTCCTATGAATGACTTAGTTCTGTGTATTCTTGTATGCAGATTCTTTTTCCATAGACCTTGCTGTAAACTTCCCACCCAGAATGGCCTAAACCTCTAGAGTCAGGCTAATCAACCTGCACCGTACACCTGGAGGGAGTTGGGACCTTTTCCTTGTCCCCCTTTGTTTATGGCATTGCTTCCAAACACTAAAGTTGAGACAATGGAAATATATGCCCGGGGAGTCAGTGACTGAGGAATACAGGCTGATAGAGCAGCCATCATCTCCAACACTTACTGTCACCATCACAGAGAGAAAAGGCATGTCTTAGAGGGCCTCACATTGTCCACTAAAGCCTTGGTCTGGAAATGACACATTATATCTTATTGGTCAGATGCAAGTACATCAGGAAGTACAATCCTACCAAGTACCCTGAACGGAGGAGAATCTGACTATTGGTAACAATCATTTATGATCCCCACACCCAATGCCCACAACACACACAAGTATATGTACCTATACTCATGTATGTAAAGACTTTTTCATTGTGAACCATAATACAAANTGGTCATACCACTGGATTTCCTAGAGCACCAAATCATTGCTCTGAAAATTGATTTTAAAAGGAGGTAGGTTACCAAACACTCTGGATTTCCCAAATGTAGGGTCTTTTAAGGTCCAAAAAGTGCTGATGAGGGAAATTTCCACTTTATAAAATAATTGTCTTAAGAGATGTGGAAAAGTGGTAAAATTAAAACATCCCCATTTTCTACCCCCCCCAAATAAATAAGAAACAATCATTACTGTCTCCAAAAATCATTAGGTAGAAAATTGATGTGGAATTTTGTAATGGATGAATTGAATCAGTAATATCAGAAAGCCACTGACATTATATGCCTCCAGATATGATGCTTTAGAAAGCACAAAATAACACCTAATTGAATATGAATTAAATCTAAGCCTCTGGATCTACTGACCAGTTTACAGGAAATTCATAAAGCAGAGGAACAATTAAATAGCATAAGAATAAACTCAAACCATCTGTGGAAAATTCTAGAGGATAAATGATTGGATATCTTATCAGAGAAATAAAAATTGGACAAAAGAATAATATAGACTGAAGAGACTTAAGAAACATATCAACCAAATGCTATGTGTGAATATTGTTAAAATACTGATTTTTTGGGGAGGGAATACTGATTCTTAATAAATTCTAGAAAAAAATATTTTTAGGACAGTCAAGGAAATTGAGAAACTATAGCTGATATTTCAGAAGTATTGCTAATTTTGTTGTACTAATTGTACAGTGCTTATGTAAAAAATGAAATTCCTTGGGTGGGGTTGCATTTACTTTAAAATATTCTAGCCAAAAATAGGCAGACAGGATGAGGGAGAAGGTATGGGGGAGGGGCAGAGAGACAGAGGGCTGGCTNTGCTAGACTTGCAGTTTGCAAACACACTTCATTTGCCCTTCAGGGACTGCCTCAACCGCAGAGGGATTTTTTTCTTAGGGTTACCCTCCTGGAGGTGGCTCACATCCACAGACAGACAGAGGGATGATAAAAGCTTCATCTTTTCAATTGNATACTGTCCTGTCTATTCTGTGCATATCTGAAAATTTCCATTAAAAAATAGTGTGATGTTAATACATCAAAACATTTTTTAAAAAGTCAGAAATAATTTAAAATTTATCGAAGATAATTATAAAGTAACATACCAGAACCGCAAAATAAAGATAACTTGAAATGCATTCGAGGGTGCCTTGATAGCAGTTTTATCATATTTTTTATAGTTTTGGTTATAGTATGTAAGAAAAAGACTGGCTTTACTGGATTTTTTTCCCCAGCAATAAGTAAGTCCTATGAATGACTTAGTTCTGTGTATTCTTGTATGCAGATTCTTTTTCCATAGACCTTGCTGTAAACTTCCCACCCNGGCTCATCCTTCAAGGAATAACTCATTTCCCTAACTGCTAGACTTGCAGTTTGCAAACACACTTCATTTGCCCTTCAGGGACTGCCTCAACCGCAGAGGGATTTTTTCTTAGGGTTACCCTCCTGGAGGTGGCTCACATCCACAGACAGACAGAGGGATGATAAAGGCTTCATCTTTTCAATTACATCCCTGGGGAACACTCCGGATGGGATATTTTAACTCTTGAGCTTTCCATAGGGTCAGCTGAGGTTGTCACTGGGGCTTGCACAGTAGTTGGACCTCTCTCTAAATCCAGCCCCACTTCCCCATGCCCTAAATCAGTGCTGATGCCAAGAGTACTCATTAATAAATATCTTGTACCCCAGCCTTTCATCAGATACTGCTTCCCAGTAAACCCAGCCTGCAACAGTAGGAAGATCACATCAGATAACCCAGCATAGAGCTTTGATAAAATAAGCACTATGGCAAACTAAGAAACATTCTGATAAATCATCTGGTAATATGGCCATTTGCCTTTACGTGGGAGTTCCTAAAGGAATCATTTCAAACTTCTTCATACAATCTTAGCAGTGTTTATAAAGTCTTGAGTCCATAGTATTTGGAGGAAATTTTATTTAATTTTCCGNGAAATTTATTGTCTACTTTAACAAGACTTAATTGGATATCTGGAAACCCCAGGAAAGAAAAAGAAAATGACGGATATATTTTCAGTTTAAAACTCAGAAACTAAGACACATGGCATGTTTCTAAGCAAAGCAATACTTGCTCTGCAATATTACAAATAATCTTTTGGACCTGGGCCTGTCTCTGTTATCAATAAGTTATGGTGTAAAGCAGTGGGAGAGACTGAGAAAGTTCAGAACAGTTGTTTATTCCAGATTCTACTGTTTGATATCCATGTTACAGTGTTCAAATTATTCCTTTCAGTTCTTCTTCAATGATCCTGGAAAAAGGAGGTCTTCTCACACAGAGATATATTATGCGGCTCATCCTTCAAGGAATAACTCATTTCCCTAACTGCTAGACTTGCAGTTTGCAAACACACTTCATTTGCCCTTCAGGGACTGCCTCAACCGCAGAGGGATTTTTTCTTAGGGTTACCCTCCTGGAGGTGGCTCACATCCACAGACAGACAGAGGGATGATAAAGGCTTCATCTTTTCAATTACATCCCTGGGGAACACTCCGGATGGGATATTTTAACTCTTGAGCTTTCCATAGGGTCAGCTGAGGTTGTCACTGGGGCTTGCACAGTAGTTGGACCTCTCTCTAAATCCAGCCCCACTTCCCCATGCCCTAAATCAGTGCTGATGTCAAGAGTACTCATTAATAAATATCTTGTACCCCAGCCTTTCATCAGATATTGCTTCCCAGTAAACCCAGCCTGCAACAGTAGGAAGATCACATCAGATAACCCAGCGTAGAGCTTTGATAAAATAAGCACTATGGCAAACTAAGAAACATTCTGATAAATCATCTGGTAATATGGCCATTTGCCTTTACGTGGGAGTTCCTAAAGGAATCATTTCAAACTTCTTCATACAATCTTAGCAGTGTTTATAAAGTCTTGAGTCCATAGTATTTGGAGGAAATTTTATTTAATTTTCCGTGGGTCATTTTGAAATATATTTTTCAATTTCAAAATAACCCTATTTATTAGCAAAGATGGTAATTTATTACATTNTTATTCCAGATTCTACTGTTTGATATCCATGTTACAGTGTTCAAATTATTCCTTTCAGTTCTTCTTCAATGATCCTGGAAAAAGGAGGTCTTCTCACACAGAGATATATAATGTNTTATGCGGCTCATCCTTCAAGGAATAACTCATTTCCCTAACTGCTAGACTTGCAGTTTGCAAACACACTTCATTTGCCCTTCAGGGACTGCCTCAACCGCAGAGGGATTTTTTCTTAGGGTTACCCTCCTGGAGGTGGCTCACATCCACAGACAGACAGAGGGATGATAAAGGCTTCATCTTTTCAATTACATCCCTGGGGAACACTCCGGATGGGATATTTTAACTCTTGAGCTTTCCATAGGGTCAGCTGAGGTTGTCACTGGGGCTTGCACAGTAGTTGGACCTCTCTCTAAATCCAGCCCCACTTCCCCATGCCCTAAATCAGTGCTGATGTCAAGAGTACTCATTAATAAATATCTTGTACCCCAGCCTTTCATCAGATATTGCTTCCCAGTAAACCCAGCCTGCAACAGTAGGAAGATCACATCAGATAACCCAGCGTAGAGCTTTGATAAAATAAGCACTATGGAAAACTAAGAAACATTCTGATAAATCATCTGGTAATATGGCCATTTGCCTTTACGTGGGAGTTCCTAAAGGAATCATTTCAAACTTCTTCATACAATCTTAGCAGTAATTATAAAATCTTGAGTCCATAGTATTTGGAGGAAATTTTATTTAATTTTCCGTGGGTCATTTTGAAATATATTTTTCAATTTCAAAATAACCCTATTTATTAGCAAAGATGGTAATTTATTACATTATTAAGTTGAAAGGGTGTATTAATGACCGTTTATCACTGTGCTTCATGCCACATGCCACATACATTTAGCACATGCCACATATATACCACCATAAATATAACACTACATATACTCTTTTTTTTTTTAAGATTTTATTTATGCGACAGAGACAGAGATAGAAACAGCCAGCAAGAGAGGGAACACAAGCAGGGGGAGTGGGAGAGGAAGAAGCAGGCTCATAGCGGAGGAGCCTGATATGGGGCTCGATCCCTTAATGCCAGGATCACGCCCTGAGCCGAAGGCAGACGCTTAACCTCTGTGCCACCCAGGCGCCCCTAAATATACTCTTTTGAAAGCANATATTGCTTCCCAGTAAACCCAGCCTGCAACAGTAGGAAGATCACATCAGATAACCCAGCGTAGAGCTTTGATAAAATAAGCACTATGGCAAACTAAGAAACATTCTGATAAATCATCTGGTAATATGGCCATTTGCCTTTACGTGGGAGTTCCTAAAGGAATCATTTCAAACTTCTTCATACAATCTTAGCAGTAATTATAAAATCTTGAGTCCATAGTATTTGGAGGAAATTTTATTTAATTTTCCGTGGGTCATTTTGAAATATATTTTTCAATTTCAAAATAACCCTATTTATTAGCAAAGATGGTAATTTATTACATTATTAAGTTGAAAGGGTGTATTAATGACCGTTTATCACTGTGCTTCATGCCACATGCCACATACATTTAGCAAATGCCACATATATACCACCATAAATATAACACTACATATACTCTTTTTTTTTTTTAAAGATTTTATTTATTTATGCGACAGAGACAGAGATAGAGACAGCCAGCGAGAGAGGGAACACAAGCAGGGGGAGTGGGAGAGGAAGAAGCAGGCTCATAGCGGAGGAGCCTGATATGGGGCTCGATCCCTTAATGCCAGGATCACGCCCTGAGCCGAAGGCAGACGCTTAACCTCTGTGCCACCCAGGCGCCCCTAAATATACTCTTTTGAAAGCATTTCATATTTTATTAGAAAATACAGTATAATCATTATTTTATAATTAAAAGGAAAATAATGAATAATGGCCCCAAAAGCTGATCCCTAGCGATGAATTATAACCCAATATAACTCTAAGGTATGGCATTTATAAATACTGAGTTAAATTGTGAGGGATAAACAAGCAATCAACAACAAACAGAAGCAATCCAGTTTTATTACCTCAAGANTTTATTTATGCGACAGAGACAGAGATAGAGACAGCCAGCGAGAGAGGGAACACAAGCAGGGGGAGTGGGAGAGGAAGAAGCAGGCTCATAGCGGAGGAGCCTGATATGGGGCTCGATCCCGTAACGCCAGGATCACGCCCTGAGCCGAAGGCAGACGCTTAACCTCTGTGCCACCCAGGCACCCCTAAATNAAGGTATGGCATTTATAAATACTGAGTTAAATTGTGAGGGATAAACAAGCAATCAACAACAAACAGAAGCAACCCAGTTTTATTACCTCAAGAATGGCATTTATAAATACTGAGTTAAATTGTGAGGGATAAACAAGCAATCAACAACAAACAGAAGCAACCCAGTTTTATTACCTCAAGAAAAATCAGGGGCTTTGCCTATGCACAGATTTTCAATTTGCTTATACAATTTTGCATATACAGTTTTACTGCTTACTTCTGCCCTCTGTGTATGAGGTCCTCTGGGAGCCATATTTCCAAAAGTGCAGAGTTTGTCAGAGTTTCAAGTTTGTCATCTTTTAAGTTTCTTCTCCCTAAGGCTACCTCTTGATGTTGACAGGTAGGAGAGGTTTTAGGTTTTAGGTTTGGTTTTGTTTTGTTTTGTTTTTTTCTAGGAGGTTCAGTTTTCTTACTGACACAGAATTCCCATTGACTCAGTGATGTTTTAGGCAAGTTGCTGCCTGAATGTTAATATTCTGGTGAAGTGCAATAGTCAAAATGCTATGTATGGACTAGAAACCTGGATGAGAAACCTAACTTTGCCACTTCTGCAAACTTCTGCTAGCTTATCTATAATGGGGAATCTTGCTGTGTCTCTCTAGAACTGTTATCCTGATTAATGATAAGTTTATAAAATTTATATAAAGCATCAGCATTTGGTATGTACTAGAAAAATATTTACTTTTCCCACTCTGGTCCTTCATTTCTGGTCTGGTTTACCAGTGTTGAAATGCTGAAAGAATTCTACTGCAAGTCCTTTTATCACATTGCCTTTTAAAATCTATTTTGTTCTCCCCTTTTCTGTCTTCTTCCTCTATAATCATGGAAGAAATCTGAAGCTAGTACAGAAGATGTGTGGGTGTCTTTTAACAATTGCTTCATAGAAAACCTTTAAGACTTAGTGACGTATAACAAAAATGTATTGATTATGTTCATTAATTCGGGGGTCCAAAATTCAGAGAGGGCATGGTGAAGATGTTCATCTTTGTTCTGTTATTTGGATATAGTTACTTTTGTTCCTGTGCATGAAAAAGGCAAATTATCTGCACAATATGCATTCAACATACAGTAATGATCTGGATAGGACAACTGTAATAGACAGTTAACCCCATCTGAAAAGGTGGAGAGGGGGGTAGGGAAGCAGGCATTCAGTAAGTAATTCTGAAATGCGATTGGGCATGTGTTGCCAATGATTTGATTAGGCCCAGTTCCTGGCAATGTTCTCCTGGCTCTAAATTCTGCCTTCTGTGTCCTCTGTCCCCACCTCCCATTGTTTCATACTTCTGTTTCCATCAAAAGTAGGTCCTGTTTGAAATTACATATTTTTTTTAGACTTTCTGTGTGCAGAATTTAGAGATTCAAAAGCCTCTTTTCACTTTCACTTCTTTCTGCCCATTTCCATTACAGCTGAGATTATTCCTTTTACAACCTTGTGCATTTCTTGTCAGCTTATACCTAACTCCATTAGACAGAATCTACACCCACATATATCTTGAAGATAAGGCTTCTCTACCTTAGACTCCTATAAGGAAGTGGTGGGACAATGCTTTTAAGAGTTCAGAAGCACTGTTTCTAGCCAAGTGGGTCAATGGGGGCATGTCCTTCAGTTCTTCGCGGATTTCTGTTGAACTGAGAAGACTTTTGAGATTTACTCTAAATCTTTCTTAGATCTTAACAAAGGGCCTTCTAGCCATACTCTGGATTCCCAGAGGCCATGTTTTACTGGCAGCACTCTGGATTTATTTGATACTTGTCTCAAGGACATTTATTACTTTGAAAATGTTTGCTTAGCTGGAAAGATTGCCCTAGCCCTATTCATTTCCTCAAAATTCTAACTGAACCTGAAAAACTTATTCTTAAGTTCAAATTTTATCATGAACAGTGAGCAGAACCAGGACATCCCCATACCCAGGCAATTAAGTTTATTGGGTACATTTTCTGTTTTCCTCAGTACCATCAATGACAGTGTTGTCAAGCTTTCTGCTACTATATAACTGGGGTGGTTCTAATCCCAGCTTCCAATAACGTTTTTTTTTTTTTTCTCTTTTTCATTCAGAATTGCTCCTTGTTGAGGCTTATCCCTTTTAGCCTGTTGCATGGTCCCAAAATCAGTATCACATGGTTTAGGTTTTGTTATGGCAGCATCTCAATCATGGTATCCAGTTCTGTTCCCCATTTCTTTTATTGTGAAACAAGCTAGAATCTTAATTCTTCCTCTGTGCAGTGATAGTGAATCAGGTGGAGGGGAAAGCTATAGACATTCAGCAGATGCTGTTTGCTGTTTTGTCGCACGGAATATGCCAAGTTTTTGAGATTCCAATTTCTTTTAATGGTGGCACAGCTTTCTAGGGAAGGAGTGAGGGGTGCAACTTCCAGGCAACAACATTATTATAGAAAGATGATAAAGACAGGAGGGGGGCCTGGGAAGACTTCCAAAACAATGTGCAGTTAAACATGAAATGCTCTCAGAAGACCTATGACTCTTCCTTTTGTGTGACACACAACATTTCATTCCTCTGTTTTGGGTTCAGTGTTAGGTTACTTTGTATGCAAAACTTTAAGCTGTCTAAAATAGTCTTCAATTTATTCTCTTTTTATACTGGATTTCTCAAACCATGAAAATGTAAGGTATTGTTATTATTCATTATATTAGTTCCCAGGAAAGAAAAAATAAAAATCCCCTTAAATCTTAACTCCTTCTGAGAGATAATATTTTAGAAACTGTCAGAATAAGAGAATCAGAAAAATATACTGAGTAGTAGTATTTATGTAAGAAAATAATGGACAGAAAAAAAGTATAAAATGAGATAGTTTTGGGGAAAAAAGGTATAGATATTGGCATTACATCTGACAGAGATTGAATAAGATGCACATTAAGAAGAAAGAGTCGAGTTTTAATTCAAGCTTATTAATGATTTAAAAGATCAGATTAAATACATAGTTGAAGTGAGAATTCAATGGGTAAAGGATTAAATATTTTCAGAGAAGTTAAAAGCTGTATGTGAAGAAGAAGAGTATGAGATAAAATTGATGGACCTTAATATGCTGGAGAAGAAGATAAATGAAGCATTTTGCTTTTGTTTATATTTTCATTTGGTTGGGATTTAACTATGAAAGACTGAAGATCAAAAGGGACAAAGTCTCAGGGGAGACCATAAGAACGCAAGTATGTTCAGTTTCTCCTTGATTAGTGATATTCGAGTCAGGATACCATGATTTAAAGGAATAGTTTACTCACTATATTCTTTCAAAGAAGTAAGCATATTTAACAAACTTGAAAATGCTTTTAGGTTGTTTGGAACATGATTCCGTTTTATCCCATCTGAAATTAGAATTTTACCCTTTAAGAGACCCTTCCTCTTGTATTCTGGTAAAGGCTTTGTAAATATGATGTCTATGAGATATATATTTATAATATATTATTTATCATATATATGTGACATGTATGTCATATATATGTATACATATATATATAACAAAGGAAGTTCATATATATATATATATATATATATATATAACAGAGGAAGTTCATAAATCAATACAGCTATAGAAGAGATCAGTGCACATAGCAAAGATTTGCATTGTTTGCTGATTATAGTAATGCTCAATGAGCTTTAACTAAACCTGGCTTGATCCTCATGAAATAAAATACTCCTTTTCAAGTTGCCAGTAGGATCCAGCTGGTAGTACCCAACAGGAAATTGGAAATGGAGAATTAGTGAGGGAGTGGTTTAGACAGGAGATGTAGATTTGAACAATATTTTCATAAAGCTGAAAGCTAACACACTGGGTGCAGATGTTGTTGCCACAGAGTATAAAAGAGAAGAGCTTGGCAAAAAGAAATGGGAAATGCTTACATTTTCTGAAGCCTGACAATAAGAGGGTTTGTACTGTAGATATTAAGTAGAGGAAATTACTGAAATAAAATGTGATCTTTTTTTTTTAAACTTTAAAGACTTAGATATCCACATAGAATAGTAAAAACAATGTATAACCAACACTAGTAGTCATACCATCTAGCTTATTATTATGTATTTGTACATTTTACAGTATTTATATATTAATATAGGTAAAAATAAAGAGGAATATTTCGCATAAACCCAATTTATAAAAAGGAAATTCTACTTTCTGTATTCTTTTTGTTGTTTTTATTATTGTTATTATTTAGTATTTACCATATTCTGGGATTCACCCAGGCTGATGTAAGTAGCCAGCACTTATTTTCAATGTTGGATGATATTCCATTGTCTAAAATAAATCATTATCTTTTTATCAGTGGACTTTGGATTCCTCTCTATATTTTTGCTAGTATAGACTGTATTTCCTGAATATTCCTTTGCAGGTGTTTCTCAAGGGTTATAAATAGAAACCATTGTATTTATGTGGTATGTGCATCTTCGTTTTCAACTTCACATCAAAGTGTCAAATAGCTCCCCACTGTGATTATACAATATTCATCTCACCTAGCAGTGTTTGAGGTTACCTATTATTCATTATCTTACCTGACAGTGTTGCCAGAAATTATACATTTTTACCAATTTGATGGATGGGGTTTTAATTTTCTCTTATAATTGTACTTTTAAAAGCATTTATTAGCATTCATTTTTTATTCTCCAGTGAATATTTTATTTTAGTCTGTTTATACATGCATTTGAAAGAATTTTATATACTTCATCTACATAATAGACTCTTAATTAATTAGAATGTGGCCAAAGGGATTATCTTAATTTTAATGTAATCAACTATGTAAATATTTTTATGTATTCACACTTGCTTCCCTGTGTATCTTTCATACATTATTTCATTAGAGCAATTGTAGGTTCACAGTAAAATTGAGAGGAAAGTAAAGAGAAGCTCCCACATGAATAGCCACTTCCATTATCAACATCTGCACCAGACTAGTGCATTTGTTACAACTGATGAACCTATATTCACCCATCGTTAGCACCCAAAGCTCGTAGTTTACATTAGGGGTCACTCTAGTGTTGTATTTTCTGTAGGTTTAGACAAATGTATACATCTGTCCATCATTATTTTATCATATAGAGTAATTTACTGCCCTAAAAATTCTGAGCATAGCCCCTATACATCCCCTCCTCCCACCTAAATCCTGGAAACCATTGATCTTTTTACCATCTTCATAGTTTGAGTTATAGTAAGTTTTCAAATGGAATGGTGTCAGGGTCTCCTGGCTGGCTCAGTTTGGAAGGGTGTGTGACTCTTGAACTTAGAGTTATGGGTTCAAGCCCATGTTAGGTGTAGAAAATGCTTAAAAATAAAATCTTAAAAAAAATGGGATAGTGTCAGTCCTCGAATTGTGTTGTTCCTTGATTTTATGTTGGCTATTCTAGGTCTTTTTCCTCGCCATATACATAAAAATCAGTTTGTTGATTTCTACAAAATATTTTGCTGGAATATTTATTGAGATTTCATTGAATCTATAAATCAAGGGGGAAGAACTAACATCTTGAACATATTGAGTCATTTTGTCTACAGACATGGAATATGTCTCCATTTATTTAGTGCTGTGTGTATGTGTGTGTGTGTTAACCAAGTTTTATAGTTCTCCTCATATAGATTTTGTACATATTTTGTTAGAGTTATACTGAACTGTTTCATTTTGGGAGGTGCTAATATAAATGATACTGTGTTTTTATTGCTAATATATATAGGAAAGTGTTGGACTTTTGTATAATAACCTTGTATTCTGCAACCTTGCTGTATGCTTTTATTAGTTCCAGGAGTTTCTTTGACAGTTTGTTAAAGATTTCCTACATAGATGATTACGCCATCTGTGAACAAAAGACAGTTTTTCTTCCTTTCCAAATGGTATGATTTCATTTGGGTTTTTTGTCTAATTACATTAGCAAGGATTTACAGTATGATGTTGAGCAAGTCATGAGAAAGGGCATCCTTGACTTGTTCCTTACCTTAGTGGGAAAGCTTTTAGTTAGCTACAGGATTTTGCAGATATTCTTTATCAAGTTGAGGACCTTCTCCTCTACCCTTAGTTTACCAACGGTTTTTATTATGAATAGATGTTGGATTTTTTTTAGATGCTTTTTCTGCATCTATTGATAAGATCATAACGTTTTTCTTCTTTAGCTTGTGGATATGATGAATTACATTAATTGATTTTTAAATGTT
Organism: Ailuropoda melanoleuca; assembly: GCF_002007445.2. NCBI lineage: Eukaryota > Metazoa > Chordata > Mammalia > Carnivora > Ursidae > Ailuropoda > Ailuropoda melanoleuca. The sequence continues at coordinate 19,394,391 of NC_048236.1, forward strand.
GAACAAGCCTTGAATACCTAGATTAAATCCCACTTGGTCATGGTATGCAATTCTTTTTTATATATTGAATTAAATTTGTTATTCCCTTGAGAATTTTTGCATCTGTGTTTATGAGAGATATTGATCTATAGTCTTTTTTATTTTTTTCCTTGTAATGCCTTTGTTTGGTTTTGGTATTAGGGTGATGCTTGCCTCAGAATGAGTTAGCAAGTATTCCCTCTGCTTCTATCATCTAAAAAAGACTGTAGAGACTTGGTAATAACTTATTCCATAATTGTTTAAAATAACTCATGAGCAATTCAGTTTGTGCCTGGTGCTTTCTGTTTTTCAAGGTTATTAATTATTTATTCAATTTATTTAATAAATATAGGCCCATTCAGATAGTCTCTTCTTGTGTGCATTTTTCAAGTTGTGTCTTTCAAGGAATTGGTCTGTTTCATATATTTTTTGACATGAAGTTGTTCATAGTATTCTTTTTTTTTTCCTTTCAATTTATACCGGTTGTGTAGTGACTCCCCTGTTTCATTTCTGAGATTAGTAATTTTTGTCCTCTCTCTCTTTTTTTTAGTTAGTTTGACCAGAGGTTTATTGATTTTACTGATCTTTACAAAGAAACAACTTTTAGTTCTATGATTTTTTGTATAGATTCTCTGTTTACAATTTTATTGACATTTCCTCTCATTCTTATTATTTTTCTTCTTGTTTTGGACTTAATTTATTCTACTTTTTCTAGTTTTCAAATAGAAAGCGAAGATGATTGATATTTTTATATTCTTTTCTAATATATGCGTTCAATTTTATCAATTTCCCTCTAAGTACTGCTTTTGCTTTATACAAGAAGTTTGATAAATTGTGTTTTCACTTTCATTTAGTTCAAAATATTTTTTTTAAATTTCTCTTATGATTTATTTGACCCATGTGTTATGTAGAACTGTGTTGTTTAATCTCTACATATTTGGGGGTTTTCTTGTTAACTTTCTTTTAACTGATTTCTAGTTTAATTTCATTGTGGTCTGAGATGGACATTGTATGATTTCTATTTTTTAAAATTTGTTAAGATTTATTCATGTCCCATAATGTGGATTTTTTTGGCGACTATTTCAGTGAACTTGAAAAGTATGCATATTCTGCTGTGGTTGGTTGAAGTACTTTGTAGATGTTGTTTATATCCAGTTGACTGATAGTGTTGAGTTCAACTCTGTTCTTCCTGGTTTTGTGTCTGCAGGATCTGTGCATTTCTGATAGACAGGTGTTGAAGGGTCCAACTATGAGAATGGATTTATCTGTTTCTCTTTTCAGTTCAATTAGTTTTTGCCTCAAAGTTTGATTCTCTACTGTTAGGCACGTACATATTGAAGATTGTTATATCTACTGGGAGAATTGGTTATTTTATCATTATGCAACACTCTTCTTTATCCCTGATAATTTTCCTTACTTTATTTATTTTTTTTAAAGATTTTATTTATTTATTTGTCAGAGAGAGGCAGCGATACAGGGAACACAAGCAGGGGGAGTGGGAGAGGGAGAAGCAGGCTTCCCACTGAGCAGGGAGCCTGATGAGGGGCTCGATCCCAGAACACTGGGATCATGACCTGAGCGGAAGGCCGACGCTTAATGACTGAGCCACCCAGGCGCCCTAATTTTCCTACTTTAAAGTCTGCTCCACAGGTGCAATATTAGTTTCAGGTATACAATACAGTGATTCAACACTTCCATATAACACATTGTGTTCATTACAGCAACTGCATTCCTTAATCCCCATCACCTATTTCACCTGCCCCCCCCACCTCCCTTCTGGTAACCATCAGTTGTTAAGAGTCTATTTCCTAGTTTGCTTCTCTCTCTCTTTTTTTCCCTTTGCTCATTTGTTTTTTTAAATTCCATATATGAGTGAAGTCATATGGTTATTTGTCTTTCTCTGATAGACTTAGCATAATACTCTCTAGCTTCATCCATGTCATTACAAATGGCAAGATTCCATTCCTTTTTTATAGCTGAATACTAAAAGTCCTAGAGGAGAACACAGGAAATAACTTCCTTGACATAGACTATAGGAACTTCTTTGTAAATATGTCTCCTGAGGCAAGGGAATTAAAAGCAAAACTAAACTACTGGAATTTCGTCAAAATAAAAAGCTTCCGCACAGCATAAAGAAACAATCACCAAAACTAAAGGCAACCTTTGGAATGGGAGAAGTTATTCGCAAATAACATGTCTGATAAAGGGTTAGTATCCAAAATATATAAAGAACTTAAAAACTCAACACCCAAAAAATGCATAATCCAATTAAAAAATGGGCAGAACACATGAATAGACATTTTTTCCAAAGAAGACATACAGATGGCCAATAGACGTATGAAAATACGCTCATCATCACTCATCATTAGGGAAATACAAAACAAAGCTACGGTAAGAGATCACTCACCTGTCAGAATGGCTAAAATCAACAACACAAGAAATAGTAGGTGTTGTGAGGATGTGGAGAAAGGGGAATGAACCCTCTTATAGTGTTGGTGGGAATGCAAACTGGTGCAGCCATTATGGAAAACAGTATGGAGCTTCCTCAAAAAGTTAAAAATAGAACTACCCTGCAATCCAGCAATTATACTACTAGGTATTTACCTGAAAAATATGAAATACTAATTCGAAGGAATACATGCACCCTGATCTTTATAGCAACATTATCTACATTCCTCCATCCTTTTAATGGAAACAGGGCAGAGTGTTCTCGCTCTATTTTTGTTTGTTCTACTGTCCCATGTGGTTTCTAGCTCTTTTAGTATCTAAATAACTATTTCTTCACATTACATTTATTTTAAGGCAAATCCCTTTAGGTCTTCTGTTTTGAAAACTGTTATTTGATATACTTTGGAAAAAGTGCTGGAAATTATGAACTGGTGTGCTTCTAGAGATGCTGGCTGAATGCAAGGCAAAAGATAATTGGAGGTGGCAATGAATTATTATTTAGGTGGTTATGCCTTTCTAGTTTGGAGTTATTTTTTCTCGTCATTATGAATATAGCATTCCTTTGTCCTGTTGTTAAGGGATCCACTGTTAGTTTTTAAAATGTATTTTTGCCACATCTTGCTTTTGAGAGTTTTCGTTTTCTTTAGTTTCTATAGTTCCACTACAATATTTGTAAGCAAATTTCTTTCTCCTAATCCTAACTGTGAGAAACTGTATTTTCTGAATCTAAACATTCATGTAATTAATTATGCAAAGTCACATTCAATCACATTCGCTCATTTACTTATTCACATTCTCTACTTCCAGCAAAGGGCTGAGAGCTTAACTAGTCATACAACTCTGTTCAACATTCCTTATTCTTTTTGGTTTTGTAAGGCCTCTCTTGTTTTATTTTTCCCTTGTTATCTATATCTTATACTCACATTCCCCTCTCTCTAAAACAAAAACAAAATAAACCAAAAAACCCTTGTAATATATGTATAATATTTTTGTATGTATTTTGCCACAATTATATAGATATTTTCTGTGTATGACATCTTCATAAAAATGGTATTACAGAGACTTTAATTTTTTCACTAGGCACTTTGTTTTCTATTACTTATACATGTGGTACAACTAAAATTTTTCTTTTAGCTGCTTTATAGTATTCTATAATATGTTTTATGTTATATACCACACTGTTCTTATGCAATCTCCCTATGACTCTTCAACTAGTAATTACTACACAAATTGCTCCATTGAATATGTGAGCACCATGATCTCCTAATGAACATCTGGGAGGTTTCTTTTTAATAATGTTTACCCAGAATGAAATTATTGTGAGACTGCTCTCCAGTATGTTATATCAGGCAGCACTGCCACCAACAGTGCATGAACCTTTCTATATCTCTGCATCTTCCAAAACACTTATCATCATCAGGTTTTTGAATATTTGCAAGGGCAAAAGATGTTGAGTGTTCTTTTATTGTTTCAATTTGCATTTTAAAATTAATGAGTCTGAGAGATTTCCCCCATGTTCTTATTTTATTTTATTTTTTTTCAGAGAAGGAGAGAGAGAGAGAGCACGCAGGTAGAATCTTTCAAATAATCTTTCAAGTAGACTCCACACTGAGCAGGGAGCCCAGCGTGGGGCTAAATCCCATGACTCAAATCATGACCTGAGCTGACACCAAGAGTCAAACACTTAACCAACTGACCCACCCCAGCCCTCCCACCCCATATTCTTTTTTAATAACTCTTTGGGTTTTCCTTTTCTGCTAATTTTTGACTCATGATATTATTTGTATTTTGAGAGTGTTGCCTTTTTCTTGTTAATATTCTAATCTTTTACTAATGTATATTATCAGGAAAATTTATGCCTAAAAATAAAACTTATCTCTATTGGTTAGGCATTGGAATTTAGATAGTAGGCACATTGATAAACAGATTCAAATGTTATTTCTGAAACCTAAATAACAATATAAGTGTATATATTACAATATAAATATGTATTTTGTAAATATAAGAATCTTCCTTTTCCAAAACATAGTTATAAGGGTTTGGCTGATAACTGGAATGTGTAAGTAGCTTTACTTAGTTTTTGTTCCATTTCAACTTCAATGTTTCTTGGTTTCATGGAGATACCATTACTCTTCTCATAATCTGGGGAGGAGGAACTAAATGGTAAAGAAATATGATGGTAATTGTACTTGGTAAGTATTGTGATGGTAATTCTCATTTTATAGGCTTATTAAAATATAGCCAGCAAGAAATATTCAAAAATTATGTACACATGTACACTTACCCATGCACTCAGAATATTTAATCATTATTTTATTTTTATATTTTAAAAAATATTTTGTAGTGTGGGTAGTATTTTTAAATTAAAAAAAGAAAACAACTATCATAATTGGTACTAATCTGGAGATGAGCATATGATGACAAATTCAGCAAATTAATATTGAGGTATGTTAACAAGTTATTCAGAGCAATACAATATTATAAATTTAGAGACAGCATCAATATATTTTAAAAATCAATTACTGTCTGTTTTCATTTTGAAATACTTTTACATATCATATATTTATGTTTAAAGTACCTTTTTTCTCTTTGATGAAAAATTTTTAACCCTATACTGTTCTGTGGAAAATGTACGACATACATGTACGGAATTAACAAATGAATACTGAGAACTATTAATTAAACTACACATTGGCAAAGATATTGTTCCCATAATTACTGTTCCCAGGAGAAGGCAACATCTTGGGATAGCTTGCACTGTTCCACTTTATAAATACGAAGTTTGTATACTACAGATGCCATTTTTAAAGTAGTATTCATCTGTGAAGCTCAGTATTTTATTTTGTCTTCATGGTTTTCACTAATAACTACGTAAACAGTTTTCAGACAATCATTCTGTAGTACTTTTCAAATGCCATGTTTCTGTGGCTTATATTCCTTTTAGGTAGACTTTATGTCAATTTGTTCTCCTCTTCAGCTTGAGGAAAATTTGAGAGAAGGTAACTGCACTATCTATCCAAAATTCAGCCATTAATACAACATGCAAAGAGTAACAAGAAAATTTAGGCTAAGATTAAGATGAGAAATCTGGAGAATACTGAATGCCTCATAAGGCAAATAGTTGAACCCCATTGTTCTTTTTGGTGTTAAATTTTCTAAGTGTCTGGGTTTCTCACAGTCAAATAGACATTTTCAGATTCATTCAAAAGGCAAATATAAAATTTTAGTTTTAATGTCAGAATTATTTGTAGATCCACTCTTCTATATTAGTGAGCATTTTTGAGAGCTGCTTATAATCATATTTGAAATAGATTTCTAAATATACCTAAATTATTTGTAATATGTACTAATCAAAGAAGAAGCTATTTTTCTGTTAAATGCTTCAGATATTTCCTTATTTCAAACGCAACACAGGCAGGGCAATTTAAAAGTTAGAGCAGCAAAAAAAACCCAAAATGTGTTTTTTAAAAAACATGGACAGGAAAGAAATATTTTCATATTCCATAATATATATAATCTTCATGATGTAAAATTTGTTCGTCTGTGTCAATATCAACTAAATAATTCTAAGATGCATATTAATGATCAATTAAGTTGATCTGTATAATTATAAGCATGAAGAAATTTTTTTTTAAATCTGATTTCTAATCCTACCACTTACTTATTGAGATAACTTGGGCAATTCAGTCAACATCCCCAAGCTTCTGGGATTCTGAATGAGACAGAACACATGATCAACAAGCACCTTACATCCCACTAAAAGCATAATGCTAATTCCTAACTTAAATATCCTAGACCCAGTGTAGTCAGGTAAATTAGACGGGAAAAGTTAAAAGAGCGAGAGTGTAGAGAGAGAGGGAGAGGAAATGATGAATGAACATGAGGAAAACTGAAAACAGGAAAAACAGATCATGTACACGGAGTCCAGTTATCCAAACAGCTGCCTAGATGGATAAAGCAGGCCTGCCTCACCATGTCCATTATAGGCAGAGAAAGAAAGGGGCCACTTCAAGAATACAATTGCTTGTCCCCATGACTAGGTATAAGTTGATGTAGGACAAAATAGCTGAGTCATATGGTAGGTGTATGTTTAACTAGAAACTGGCAATTTCTGAGGAGGTGGAACTATTTCACATTCCCATCAGGAATGTAAAGAATTCCAGTTGCTCCATATTCTTGTCAATAGTCTGTCTTTTTAACTTTAAACATTTTAATAAATACTCTGGTTGTAATTCATTGTAGTTTTAATTTACATTCCCCTATTGGCTAATGATTTTGACCATCTTTCATGTGTTTACCATCTGTATATCTTTGTACAAAAGTGTTAGCTCAGATCTTCTGTCCATACTTTTCATGGTTTTTTTTGTTTGTCCTCTTACTAAGTTTTGAGAAGTCATTATATAATCTGGATAGAAGTTTTTTTTAGATATATTATAAATTTCCCAGTCTGTGACCTTTATTTTCATTCTCTTAACAATGCCTTTTGAAGGTCTTAAAATCCTAATTTTTACTATTTTTTTAAATTATATGGATCATATTTTTGGGATTGTACCTGATTTTTGCCAGGATCACAAAGATTTTTTTTTCCCTTATGCTTCGTTATAAAATTTTTCTGGTTTTGGCATTACATTTAGAGCTCTAATCCATTGTCAGATAATTTTTGTTTTGCTCTGCCATATGGGTTGAAGATCTTTTTTTTTTTTTTTTTTTTGGAAGCATATAGATATCTATTTATTCTGGTACTGTTTGTTGAAAAGATTATTTTTATCCACTGAATTTTTGCCAGTTGTACCTTTATTAAAAATCAACTGCTTATGTGTGCATGGGTGTATTTCTGGACTCCCTAAGCTGTTCTATTGATTTATTCATCTATCTTGATCCCAATAGCACACTCTATTGTAGCTTTATAATAATGTTTAATGTAGGTAGTATAAGTCCTTCAACTTTGTTCTTCTTTATCAAAGTTGTTTTAGGTATTCTAGGTTTGTGTCTTGTGTCTTGCTATTTCTTTTTATTTGTCCCTTTTGGGGGGGTCCCTTTCTCATTTTATTGTCTACTTTTGGATTAATTGCATAATTTTATTATTCCATATTATCTCCTTTGTTGACTAATTAAACCATAACTTTGTTATGGTATTTAAGTCATTTTAGGATTTATCATATACCTCTGTAATTTATCAGTCTGCTTGTAAACCATATTACATTACTTGAGATTCTTACATTATATTTAATGTTCTCCCCTTCTGGTTTTGTGCTACCTATGTCCTACATTTTACTGCTAAATATGTTTTAAACACACAGGTCATTGTTTTTATTATTTCTTTAAAAGTAAATTATTTTTAAAGAAATTTAAACAATAAAACAAAACGTCTTTATGTTTAACCCGTTGGGTATCATTTCTGGTATACAATACCATATTATTTTGAAAGCACAAAGTTTAGTTCCCAAATCTCAGTTTACATTTGCCTACAGAATAAGTCTATCTTCAACATTGTATATTTCATCTGACCTTGTTCAGGCTTCAGTTGCTTTTTCTTGTTTTATTTGATCTTGGATATATGTTTGCCTTATTTTTTTCGTAAGTAGTATCTTAGAGACTTTGTTGTTTTTCAGGGGGTTTGGATTTTTTTGTTGTTGTTTGCTTTGGTTGGAGGGCATTATTTTTGTTTTGTTTTTATCATTAGTTTAATATCTAGTTGACTTATACTCAGAAAATCCCTAATGTTAAAAGCAAAACATGGGGTACCTGGGTAGCTCAGTCAGTTGAGCTTCAACTCGATGTCAGCTCAGGTCTTGATCTCAGCGTTGTGAGTTCAAGTCCCATGTTCGACTCCACACTGGGTGTGGGCCTACTTAAAAAAAAAAAAGGAGCAAAACACAAGCAGAATTTACAATTGTATAATTTTTCCCTTTGTACTTAAACTTTATAAATATTGTAAACTCTGTGTTTTATTTATATAAATTCAGTTGGTTTGCCTTTAATGTATTTGTGCTTTCAGTTTCTTCAAGTTATGCTATTTCACATTTGTCAAACATAGCACTTAATTTCTCTTTGCATCCCATCCCCCCACTAATATACTTATTTTAATTCTAAACTATACTTTCTTTTAGTAGGTGAGTTTATATCTTAGATGTCTAATTTTATTGTTTAATTTTGCATTTTTACTGCTTCCTTTTTGCTGTATTTATTGTCTATATTTTATTTTCATTTTTTACCCCTTAAAAAGCTAGAATGGTTATTTCCCATATATTACTGATTTAAGCTATAATAGAATATATCTAATCTCTTCATATACTTCTTTAAAATACCTAGAATATTTTGGGGCTCCTGGGTGGCTCAGTCAGTTGGTTGTCTGCCTTCAACTCAGGTCATGATCCCCGGGTCCTGGGATCAAGCTTCACATTAGGCTCCCTGCTCAAAAGTGAGTCTGTTTCTTCCTCTCCCTCTGCCCCTCTGCCTGCTTGTGTTCTCTCTCTGTCTCTCTCTCTCTCTCTCTCTCTTTCTCTCAAATAAATAAAATCTTAAAAAAAAATACCTAGTATATTTTAAGTTCTTATAAATGTTAATTATCTAACATGATTATCATTATGATTATTATTAGTTTCAATTTTAAGGCACTTTCTTACTTTGCCTGTCAAACTATTAAATCTTCCATGTAAATCTATACATGTTAAACTGAGTTTCAGAAGTGTTAGATTAGTCAATTAATCACAGACACTGGGCCATATGATACTTTTCAATATCATGGAAACATATTGTATAACTATAAAAAGAAAGTTATTTTTGAAAATAAATATCTATTTTATGTAATATTTATGAGAAATAGAGGCCATATAGCGTATTTTTAATATACACTTTATTTTTTTGTTTTTGTTTTTGTGTGTTTTTTTTTTTTTTAGTAGGCTTCCTGTGTGGGGCTTGAACTCACAACCCTGAAATCAAGACATGAGCTTAGATCAAGAGTCAGACACTTAACTGACTGAGCCACCCAGGCTCCCCTACACTTTAATATTTAACATACCATTCACCTAATACTCTAGCATATTCTTTTAAAGGAGGTAGGAGTAATCTTTAACATGGAATTTTCCATAGATGATTGCTTTTTCTCTACTTATAGAAAGATTCTCTTGCATTTTCCTATGAATCAGACAGTGGTAATGTTTTAAAATATTTATCTACATGTAATAAAAATCGACCAGGGAAGAAAAACAGATATACAAATGACATGCAAATGACATGAAATTGCATTGCAAATTGTTTTAAAATATATGGCTTTATTAATCTAAATTTCTCATGATTGAAGAGAAAAATAAACTTTTACAGATTAAAAGGTGACTTTTAATTAATATCTTCAAATATTAGATTATTTATAAAATAGAGCTATTTAATATCTTCGAACAAACAAAGCTATAACCTTTGGTTAAATGTCATAAGTTTGTCATTTTATTGTATAGTTTAAGAAGATAAAGGCTGATAAAATTTATGAGTAAGTGAAGCTACTGTTATGACATGTAGTGTACTGTCACAAAAGGTATATTTGCTTTAAATATCTTTATATGTGTGCTGTGATATAGAAATCCTTAAGCATCACCATTGTATTAATAGCTCCATGCACTTTGCAGTCCTCACAGCATTAATGAATGAATGACTGAATCTCTCAACTTTAAAGCCTTCTTAGAAGCTATACTCATCATACTCTTGAAGCACAAAGTATTCTTATTTGAGATTTTAGACTCATAATTTCTGGAGGAGAGTGTGCAATGTAATTTCTTAATAGAAATTCTTTGTTATTTCTTATGTATCACCCAATACAGTAGTCATATGGCTTTGAGACATAAGACCCTGGTAATACATGGAAGGAAATATTGAGAGAAACAATTTCCAAATGCACCAGATGCCATAGTTGAAAATAGTCTTCATTTTCATAAGGTAACATTCCTTAAATATTTATATTGAATTACTTATTCTGCCATTCTTTTTAGGCTCCTGTTAATTTATTTTCAGGTCACTTTATGAAAATGATTATACAATTTCATTCTTATTGTTAGTTTATTTTTAATTAATCTGGGGGTTTGCCAAGTAAAGCAAATGGACAAGCAACAGGAGAATGTTGTCAACACAGTGTCCCAACAGAGAGACTAATACCTTTGAGCTAATGCCAAAAAACAGTTGGCTTTATGATGGATGAAAATGAGTAAAAGTTACTGATAGGTGTGCTTTAAAGGTTAGTTTGGGTCTGCAGCATGCACTTAGATCATTTAAATTATTTTCTTAGAGAATACCGTTCAACTCTTCTCCAGATAATGCTGTGATCTTTTATATTTGACTCAACTAAGTTCGTTCAGTAGTCCAGAGGGTTTATTTAGGGTTAATAATTTGTAAGTCTTTAAAATTTTTAGAGATTGAATTTATAGTAATGGTTTGCAATATACTGATGATAGTATTTGTATTTTTGTTCCTTTTCAATCATTTGGTAGCTCACTTTTTTTGACTGTGGTATAAAAACATCATTAAATCGAGTTTTTACATATAAATGCCTTTCAAAATTAAAATTTTATTGACAGTATATTATACATCTTGATATCAATATGATCTAGTGTTGAAACCTAGGATTCTAGGTGGTTCTTCTTTAATAACTAAAACAGTTTTGTAATAAGTCCATTGAGTAAGTGCATGTTGAATAAAGTCAAGCTTTTAAGAAAAATGCTTTCCCTTTAGAAAGCATGTTTAGAAAATTTAAACATATATCCTTATAACAATACTTATATTAGTATTTGACATTCTAAAATTATTTGTTATGTATAGTGTACATATTATTTTAAAACACCATATTTTAAGTTGCTACTACCTCTGTACAATGGAAAAAAATAGTAAAATACAAACAACCCATCCTTTAAAGGCCTTCTTATACTTCCATATATGTCATACCTTCTAATTCACTTAATAAAGATGAAAATCAGTATTTTCAGGTGAGGAAAATATTTCAGAGAGAACTTAATAACTGAACTGAGACTACACAACTTGAACATGTTACTTCTTTTAGTAAGAATTTGGAATATTTGGCTCTGTTTTTGACTTTGAACAAAATTATATATTTGGCTTTACAAATATCATAATCTCTCTGAATCTAAAAGTCAGTTCAAGAGAGAGTATAGGGACCTGTTCCATGTTGCTCCAGGGAGAATGGAGGGCTTGGTGGTGGTGGCAGAGGAGTGGCAGTGAGGAGGGAACAGGGCCAGACTCAGTCGGACAGTGGGATTGGAGTCCTCCAGAATACACATCATATAAAGATTTTTTTTTAATTTTTATTATTTATTTATTTATTTGACAGAGAGAGAAAAAGTTGACAGAGAGAGAGAGAGCACGCCATAGAGCACAAGCAGGGCGGGTGGCAGAGGGAGAGGAAGTAGCAGGCTCCCCACTGAGCAGGGAGCCCAACATGGGGCTGGATCCCAGGACCCTGGGATCATGACCTGAACCAAAGGCAGATGCTTAACTGACTGAGCCACCCAGGTGCCCCCAGAATACACATCATACATCATCCAAAGTTGGAATGGTGATGTCTCCGTGAGGGAACCTCCTCTGACTCATCTGTCAAGTGTATCATACTATTCTTGAGTGGGCTATTCATCTAAGACGGGATTTACCCTGTGAAACAGGGAGAAGACTATGGACTCCAAACATTAGTTCAAGTTGTAGCTGAGTTTTTTAAAGTGCGTTCATACATGTAAAGCTCCTTTGCTTTGAGCCCTCTGCTTTGTTAAAGCTGCTGTATTGCTAAGCCAGACTTGCTGCAGTGACTGATCATCATGTCCAGTTTGGAAGAGACCGCAGCACATGGGAAAACATGCATCCAAGTTCCAGTTTGTGGCAGTCTATCAGGAGTTGATGGTTGAGTGTACCAAGCAATGGCACCCAGATAAAATGGTAGATGTTTGGACAGGAAAAAGCTAAAGGAAGTCTTCAAAGACTCATAGTTGTCAGCCTGGAATAAAAAAAAATCCATACCATGGTGTTATAATGTGGCCTGTTCCTAAAAAATTGAAATCACTGTGACACTTTTTAAGGATCCTCATGAAGAGGAATGTGAAGATAAAGAGTGGACATTTGTTATAGAAAATGGTAAAATTCATGCATTCATTCAGCAATTGCTAGGCACCTGCCATGTGCTGGGATCAGGTGCTGCTGATGAAGGTGGTCCCAGTCTACAGTCTGAGGAACACAGTCCAAGAGATGACTATTTAACCAGCCTAAACACCTGCCTTGAAGAGGTTCACAGTCTACTGGAGACAAACAAGGAAACAACTAATAATTGATGCCGTATGGGGTCAGGTGGAGGGAATTCTAATTCTGGTTTAAGAACTAGGAGTAGGCCTCTCAGAATATTTGATTCCTTAATTCAGTGATTCTCATTGTAATGATGGGTAGAATGTAGGACACCCCCCCCCCAGGAAAATGTGGCAATGGCTGGAGACATTTTTGATTGTCATGATTTGGTGGGGAATAGGAGGGATGTGCTACAGCATCTAGTGGATAGGAGCCAGGGATTCTGCTAAACACTGTGTAATGCATAGGAAAGCCCTGCCCCAAAACAAAGAGTTATTTGGTCCAAAATGCCAGTAGTTCTGTGGCTGAGAAACCATACCTTAGCTTAATTATATTTTTCTCCTGTTTCCTTAATGTCTGTTGTTCCCTTCCCCCTGTACACACATAGTTTTTAAAAATTACAAAACTATTATGTAAGAATAGATGTTGGTAAATATGAACAGATAATGTAAAAGATTCAAATAATAAAGACAAGTATAAAATTAAGAAGAAGAAGAGAGAGAGAATATGCCTGTATCTTATCAAATATTTTGAGGATAAGTTAAACAATATACTTCAAATTATTATAAAATAATATGGAATAAATAGATGATTAATTTTAACATTTATACATTAAAATATTTTTTCAATACTTCATTATTTATGTTGTATTAAGATCTTGATAATGCCTATTTTTTTTATATACAAAAGTGATAAATCTAATTTAAAATGTCTAGAGGGGCGCCTGGGTGGCACAGCAATTAAGCGTTTGCCTTCGGCTCGGCATGATCCCGGCGTTATGGGATCGAGCCCCACATCAGGCTCCTCCGCTATGAGCCTGCTTCTTCCTCTCCCACTCCCCCTTGCTTGTGTTCCCTCTCTCGCTGGCTGTCTCTATCTCTGTCAAATAAATAAATAAAATCTTTAAAAAAATAAAATAAATAAAATAAAATAAAATGTCTAGAAAAGATTCCAGAATATTCCACCAATAAAAATGGTTTGTCCCTTAACCTTTTGGCCACCTGGTTTTAAAATATAGAGAAAACTATGTTTCCTGACTCACTAAATCTCTAATCTTAAGTCAGCTATAAGTTAGATATGTAGAATTCAGTGGAAGATGGGAAAAAATAGTTCTGGAGGGAATTTTTAATTCAATTTATATCAGTGAAATGAACTCTCCATTGTAAATTATTTTCTGTCTTCCAAAAGTAAACATGTTTAATCTTTCTTATAGAGCAAATAAGTTTTCTCCCATATCCCCTTTCTACATACCAATCACCTGTTACAAGATGAACCATGGGGGCTATAGCATATAGTTTTGTCTTCACCCAAATTTTACTTTATTTTTGTTTGTTTGGTTGGATTTGGCTAGGAAAGTAACTGGCATTCTGTGCCAACTTCACTCAAAAGTAATAACTGTCCTGATCATTGAAAGGTTAAAGTCAAAAATTTGGAGGTCTAAAGAAAGGAATCATATAGCCTTCTAAAGGAAAAGAAAAAGGTAGCCATGCTTTGTAGTTCACCAAGTTCCTGGGGAAGATAGAGAAACGTGCCCAACTATAGTCTTTCCCAGTACATATAGGTCAAAGACTGGCCTTGCTTCTTAGAGTAAAGAAAGTTTGATTCAGGTGGAATAGGATAATCATTGTTCTTTTACGTCACTTAAAACATCTACTTAAAAACAAAATCTATTTTAAATGGATCAACTTCTGGCAAGACAGTGTATGGGTTTCCACTGACATGCTCTCCAGTAAAACTGGTAAAACTTATAAAAACAAAAACATGTAAACCCTCTTCAAATGGTCCTAAAGATAAATAGTAAATGAAGAAATAACCACTCAAGAAAATCTATGAAAATTTAATAAGGTAAGTGTGTGCTATTTGACCAAAGATCACTCCTTTCTTCCCTCCTCCCAGCTGAGATGCCACTCCAAACTGATGTAACCAAGAAAATAAGTCTGTCTATTGAGCTTCCACTCAGAGAGCTTTCTTCTTGGGATGAGCAGGGCATCAGCCTTTCCCATTCAGTCGCCAGCTACCTGTTGCTGAGGCTGCGTCCTGGGCATTGTGGTCAAAGGATGGAGGCTCTCTTCTTCCTCCTGGTCCTCTCTCATGGATTGGAGGCTCTGTCGTGGGTAGAACATGCTGAGGATACTGGGCCCCCATTTGTGATTGCTCCAGTTTGGGAGGTGGTGGTCCTATGTGAAGTGAAGCAAGCTGAGAGGAACTCAGGCTCTGCCTGAATCTCCATGAAGTGCTCAGCAATTGGAGTGGGGATGTCACTCAGAGAGGAGCTTGCCAGTGTCCTTGCCTCCAGCTCCACAGCCCCAAGTAAGACATTTTACCTGCAGGGAGAAGCAGGATCTAAAGTAGTCATTTATCTCTTCCAAAAGAAATGGACTCAATTTTAAACAGAGCATTGAGAAATTCAAGCCTAAAGTGCTTGCTAGAATTGTGGAGGTACTGGACAAAGATATCAGGAAGAGATTCGTGTGTTCAATAAACATACAGCCTAGACTGCAGGCTGGCTAGTAGGTAGAAGAGAATAGGGAATACAACATTGTGAGAAACACTCTTGGGATTAAAATAAACATCAAACACTGATTTCAGAAAATATTCCTTTTGAGGATGCATAGTTTGATTGGGTTAGTTTGTACAGCAATTTATGCCTCAGTTAATGTTTAAAATAATAGGGTGATCAGTTGGCCATGTGAAGTTTAACACCTGGGTGTAGTCAGGGAAAGAGAAGAAAGGAACCCTACCAAAAACAATACCGTCTCAAGGATATCTGCACATCACTAAAGATCAGCATCAAAGGCTTAATATTGTGGAAGTAAATAGACTTCACTAAAATAATCCAACCAGTTACTAACCATATAAACAAGCAAATAACAATAACAGTGCCCTAGGAAGAAGTATACATTTATATTTGATATATATTAATAAGCTTATATTAATATATATTAGGTAAAATATATTAGCTAAAATATCTAGTTCCCAACAACAAAAAAATTATAAAGCATGTGAAAGAACAGGGAAGTATAACCATGTACCAAAATATAGACACCACATGCTAGATTTAACAAAAAATTTAAAGTAGGTGTTATAAATAGGTTCACAGAATGAAGAGATGATTTTAAAAGTAAAGGAAGATGTGATAATATTGTCACATCAAACAGATAGATAGTGAAAAAAATAGAAATTTTGGATCTGAAAAGTACATCTGAAATTTTAAAATTTACTAGAGGCTTAACAGATTTTAACTGGTGGTATAAAGAATTAATGAACTTGAAGATACAGCAATAGTTTGCAAGCTGAAGAAAAGAAAGCAAAAGTAATGAAGAAAAATAAACATAGCTTCAGAGAAATGCAAGATACCATTAAGCACACAAGCATATTCATAATAAGAGTACCAATAAAAGATGAAAGGAACAGAAAAAATATCTGAGAAATAAGTACTTATATTTTCCCAAATATACTGAAAACAATGACCTTATACATCCAGGAACTTAATGAAATCCAAGTGGCATAAATACAAAGAGATCCACAATCAAATCATAGTAAAAATGCTGAATGTCCCAAACAAGGAGAAAATTCTGAAAGAAGTGATGGGGAAAGGACTTTTCACTTCAAATAGAATCCAAATACGATTAACAGTGGACTTCTCAGGATAAATAATAGAAGCCAGAAGTAGTGGGTAACATATTCAAAGTGTTCATAGAAACAACAACAACAACAAACAGCAACAACAATAAAACAACAGTCAAAAATCTTCAAAAATGTTATCTTTCAAAATGGAAGTGAAATAAACTTTCAAAATAAGCAAAACTGAAAGAATTTGTTGCTTGCAAGGAATTTCACAAAGAATACTAAAGGAAAATCTTTTAGATGAAAGTAAGTGAACCCACACTATAATTAGATTCTACACACAAGCACACAAAAGAGCATCAGTAAAGTTAAATATGTAATTATAAAAGACAGAATAAATGCATGTTTTTTCTTAACCGATTTAAAAAGCAATTGTACAAAACATGCAAAACTATACATACAAAACACACAACATTGTACGAAACTATATAAAATTATATGTCTAATAACATCTAGAGGTGCAGCAGGTGTGTGCTGATTACAGCACAAAGATGGTGGATGAGAGCAAAGCTATAATGGGCTAAGCAATATTAGTCTAAGGAAAAAACTACAGATGGAAAAGTAATCAGTATAACTATTATTTCGTTTTTAATATTAATAGTTGAAATATGTATAAAAATAGTATCACAAAAAGTGGAAAACACATTGAGCTATTTAGGAGTAACATTTCTATATATCACTGGAATTAACCTAGCATATATTTGAGGCTAATTATGGTAAATTAGGATATTTATGATAAACCCCATAGCCATCACTAAAATAACATAAAAATATACTGAAAAATCATAATTTAAATGCTGCATTGGAAAATATCCACTTAATGCAAAAAAAAAAAAAAGTAGCAGTAAGGAAGAGTAGAGGAATAGAAAAGACAGATATAGAAAACAGAGTAAAGTGGTAATCCAACCGAAAGTCACAGGTTACTAGATTCCAACTATCCTCGCAGTGTGAACTGGCATCTCATTGTGGATTTAATATGCATTTTCCTGATGACTAACAATGTCAGACATATTTTCATATGCTTACTGGTGATTGTGTGTCATATGTTGGAAAAATATTCAGATATTTGCTCACTTTAAAATTAAGTTGTTATTACTGAGTTGTAAGACTTCTTTACATATTCTGGAAACAGGTCCCTTATCAGATATAGGATTTACAAATATTTCCTCCCATTCTGTGGGTTGTCTTTTTCTTTCTTGATGGTGTCCTTTGAAGAACAGAAGTTTTTACTTTTGATGAAGTCCAGTCTATTTTGTTGTTGTTGCTTATGCTTTTGATATCCTATCTAAAAATTCTTTGCCAAATCTGAAGTCATGAAGATTTATTCCCCATATTTAGAATTAAAAAGTCATATAATAACAAGTGTTCATAAAGACATGGGGAAATTGCAACCCTCATACACTGCTGGTGGGAATTTATAGTGGTGCAAGCACTTTGTGAAATAGT
Source organism: Ailuropoda melanoleuca (assembly GCF_002007445.2). Classification (NCBI taxonomy): domain Eukaryota; kingdom Metazoa; phylum Chordata; class Mammalia; order Carnivora; family Ursidae; genus Ailuropoda; species Ailuropoda melanoleuca. Next base: position 19,412,256 of record NC_048236.1, read on the forward strand.
CTGGTAATTCTCAAACTACTAAACAACAGTTACCATACGATAAAATACATTCCTAGATATCTGCCCAAGAGAAGTGAAGACTTGTCTACATAAAAACATGTACACATATGTTTATTATTGACAATAACCAAATGGTGGAAATAACCCAAATGTCCATGAACTAATGAATGGATAACCAAATGTAGCATATCAATACAGTGGATTTTTGGGGGTCATAAAAGAAATGAAGTACTGGTACATGCTACAACATGATACATGAACCTTATGAAGATTATGTAAGTGAAAGAATCTAGTTATATAAGACAACATATGATTCCATTCATATGAAATGTCCAGAATATGGAAATCTGTATAGACAGTAGATTTGTGGTTTCTTAGGGCTGTGGAGTGGGGTAGAAGATAGGGTGAGGGCTAATAGTTATGGGTTTTGGTTTTTTAAGGTAATTAATAATTGGCTAAGGTGGTAGTTGCACATGCTTGTGAATATACTCAAAATCATTGAATTGTATGCTTTAGATGGGTGAACTTCATATTTGAATTATATCAGTAATTCTGTAAAAAAGAAACCCTTTAATTTCACCACATTGAAGCAAATAATGGTCCCATATTCTCTATCACCAAGGCCATGAGGGCAGTTGATGAGGGGGGGAGGTGGATGGTGTCCTTCATCTGTGGATACAAGTTTAATGAGGAAAGTTGGGTGTTTTGAGGAACTGGTGAGAGAAGAAGTGACCTACAGTGGAAATGTACCAGCAAATAGGACTTTGAGTGTGATCTAATATATTTATGATATAAATCATCTCTTACAACATCTTAGTGTATTCTGAAATTTTTGTTCAGAAGATTTCTTTTTTTGTTTTGTGTTTTTTTTTTTATGGAATGAACATTATTTGGTAGGGGGGACATGCACTTTGAGAAATGGCATGGATATAGGACATAAATTGGTGATGTGGGTTGTTTATAGTTCAGAATAGAACAGGATATTTTCTAGGATGATCGGTAGGGGAAGAAAGGGATAAAGAAAGGCAGGTAATCAGAAGGGGGAATGAAACATGAGAGACTATGTACTTTGAGAAACAAACTGAGGGCCTCAGAGGGGAGGGAGGTGGGGGAATGGGATAGACCGGTGATGGGTAGTAAGGAGGGCACGTATTGCATGGTGCACTGGGTGTTATACACAACTAATGAATCATTGAACTTTACATTGGAAACTGGGGATGTACTGTATGGTGACTAGCATAATATAATAAAAAATCATTAAAAAAAAGAACAGGATATTTTATTAAGGATATCGTATTTATTTCTTTCAGGTTTTTTTTCTGATAAAAACTTTACAAAAATTTTTATTGTGAGATGGTTGATGCTACCTAAACTTATTGTCTTAATCATTTCATAATATGTAAATCAAACTTACACAGTGATGTATGGCAATTATATCTCAATAAAACTGGGGGGAAATAATTGGGGTAATTCAAAGTTCAATTTGTTTATAGGTATTAATAAATAAGTCAAAAATTCTTGTCTAAAACTAATAAATGGTTAAATAGGAGAAAAAATTTAGGACTTCCTTTAGACTAGAGAAATAGGAAAAAAAAAACATGGGAAATAATTTATTGGAAAGAGGTGTAATAGAGCATAATACTTAAAATCTCAGACCCAGGAACAAGAATATAGGTATGGATGAGACTCCAGAACTCACTAGTGATTAAGTGATAAAGTGATTAAGACCATGAACAACTTAGCCTCTTTGTGGTTTCTTTTTCTCTCCTAAAAGCAGTGCCTAAAATATAAGGTAGAAATACTTGAATAGGTTGAGATAAAGCTATCAGAATTATGCCTGACTTTTAGTAAGTATTCGGTATAAGCTGATATGTGATAGGGCTGTCATGTGGAAAGGAAAAGAGATGTTCTATTTGGATGAGAAAAAGAATAGTATAAAAAAAGTTAGAACTATACAATATTGCTAATATATGACAATTTAGAACAGCTCCAAACTAGAATGTGCTGTCACACATTTTAATGTAAAAATATTAACACTTCTCAGGAATTATTATAGCCAATTTGTGTATCAGGTGATATTTAGACTTGATAAATTCATATATCCTTTGTGAATCTTGGATTATTTTTATAAATTCCTTTCTCCAGAGTATTGCCTTATATTCAATATGTTTTCCTATCAACTTTTTCATTCCAAACTGATTGATTTGATTTACATCTCCTAGCTTGACAAATGGAGTAAGAGCAAGAAACTTGACCTATTATACATATTCATAAAATGTAAGAAATTTCTACTATGCTATGAAATATTTAATAGTAGTTCTTCTGTTACACCTGTAAAAGGTTCCCTTCTGGGAGTGGGTATGCAGTTTAAACTAGATTCAAATTAACTTTAAAAAATCTGTTAAGTCTTAGTTCATCTGTTTTAGAATGAGGGGGTCAATAAAGAGTCAAGATTTTAATTTTAAATTAAATTAACTGTGCTCTGTGAATAGATTTTTTATTCAAAACCTCCTACAAGACGTGACAAGGCTTAACCTTTTTTGAATTATTCCTTCACTACTTGATACCTGTTTAAGGAAATTTATTGTTTTATTTCTGATTACCTTCTGATTACTTTTACACAGCCTAGGCATCACAGAAAATGATGGAATGCTACTGATTTCATTATCTGGATCTAAGACTGGGAGCATATGTATGTGTGTACACACAAACACACATACCCCCCCCAACACACACACATACACTTACCACTTTACACTTAGGGATATTAAAAAAAAAGTTAACTCTCCAAGAATTCAAAGTTGTTTATTATAATTATTTCATTCCGCCATCTTAATTTATGGTGGTATACTCTTTTATCTTACATTTATTGGTTACTTTAGAGATAGAACATACTTTTGTAGATTTATTAATTTTTAATAAAACATGTTACTACTTTTATGATACTGGAATGTTAGAATACCTTATGTTTATTTACAGTCTCCCCACCTTTTGTGTTATTTTGGTCATGGATGTTTCACAAATATTTTAAATAGCATATACTATAGAGTTAAAGGAATTAAAGGAACCTATGCTACCCTTATATATATTAAAATTAAAGGTTTTTAAAAATAAGGACATTGAGCTTGCCCTTGGTAAAAAATATTTTGCTTTTTAAATTTTCCCTAAAGTGTACTTGTATTGATTTTATTTTCTCCCCAATGCAAAAGGCTAATAACTACAAAGGGATTCTACAACTCATTTGAACTATAAAGTGGAGCAATGAGGGAAAAAAATGATTTAAAATTAGAAGAAATGACGAAGGCTATAGCCACTACCAGCCAGCAGTTTGTATGATGATGCTGCCAAAGTATCTCAGCATTGGTACTATTGATATTTGGGGCCGGGGGTTGTCCTGTGTCTCCTGGGACGATGAGGAGCATCCATGGCTTCTATCCCAATGATGTCAGTAGCACACACTCCTCCTAGTTGTGACATTCAAAAATGTCTCCATACATTGCCAAATGCCACCGATGTGGGGCAAAGTTACCCCCAATTGATAATTGCTATTCTGTACAAAGGAAAAGATCAAAACAAAGATAAACAGCAGAGTTACTATATATTTATGACTTTTTAAAAACTTTTATTTTCGAAAATATTCATATACAAAATTGGGAAGAATAGTATCAGATCCCATGCATCCATTATCCAATTTCAACATTTATTAACAGATGCTACTCTTGTTTCATCTAGTCCCTCATTGGTGTGTTTAATTTCCCTTTATGAATTACTGTCCCAGCAAATCCTAAACACTGTATCATTTCATCCACAAAGATCTCACAGGATCCTACACTATAGGGATGTACTCTGTCCCTTTTTAAACGTAATACACTATGTCCTCCCTTTAACTGAGTTTTCTTAAAATTAAAGCCTGACATAAACTCTTGTGAGTAGGCCCTTTATTTGGGAAATAATTCTGGAGTTCAGGAGCAAATATCAGGAAATATTAATATGTGAAAAAGTCAGTACAGGGCTGCATGGGGCTCAATCCCATGGTACCTTCTGAAGAGCCACGTACAATGAATTTAAGGACATTGTCCAGGGAGCTTAAAAGAAATATTTATCCTTTGGTTTCCCTTAACTGTTTGTAAAAATTGACCTCATGGGCCTTAACACTTCACCACCAACTCCACCATGGCTGGGTTCTGTGTTTTCATGTGTATGATATCAGAGAAGCAAGCCCTAGAAAAGAAATAGGTACTGTTACATCCTGGGGCAAGTCTCTGTCAGATTATCTTTGCACAAGGTTTTTTGATGTCTGCATGGAACTGGTTACCACATCAGTAGATGGATTTACAAGGGTGCATGAGATGTGTGCAAGAAACCCATGACTGATGATTTTAAAATTAAATCATTCCCTAATATGAAATATCCAGTCATTGGTCAGATTTCCTAGATTGCCTCAGAGAAATTAATTAAATAATTTGTTGTCTGTTTATTTTAGGGTATTCAAATCAGGATCCAAAGTCCAAATTTGATGGGTATGTCTCTCAGGTCTCTTAAATTCTTAATCTCTCTTTATTGACTAAATGAAGACTTCTATAAATTTTTCACACTTGGATTTTGCTGATGCCTTTTCATTGGTGTCATTTGACATGTTCCTTCATCTCCAGTATTTGCTGTAAACTGGCAGTTAGATCTTGAGGCTTGATCAGATTCATGCTGACTTTTGGGCAAGGATATAAGTGGCGTTGTCTATTTCCTATTCTGTTACATCAGGAAACATATAATACTGGTTATACTTCTTTTTGTGTTTGTAGAATTGTTCTGTAGGTTCAAATGTGTCTAGCATAGATCATCTATTATAATGTTTCCCTCAAACCTTTTATTTATTAGTTTTAGCAGCCAGTATCAATACGGTCTAGATTCATTTTTTTCTTTAGGTGTTACAATTGGTGATATTGGTATTTATTATCTAGAATTTTTGCATTAGAAAGAATTTCTATCATCAAGTATTTAATTATTTTGAGTTATAGTTCCTGCTGAAAAAGCAGATAAGATGCTTATTTTCCTTGGAACAGTTTTCAGAATATTGAGTTAGTGCCTAAGCATTATTTAAATGTTAATTTTTAAGACTTTATTTTTTTAGAGCAGCTTTAAGTTTACAATAAAGTTGGAAGGTACAAAAGAGTATTCATATGTGCTCTGCCTCACATATGTATAGCCTCCCCCGTTATCAACATCACTCACCAGAATTGCACATTTTTTTTTAACAACAGTGAACCTACGTTGATAGACAATATCACCTAAAGTCCGTAGATTTTTTATGTTTAAGTCTGGTGTTGCATATTCTGTGGGTTTGGACAAACATGTACTGACTTTTATCCACGATTGTAACATCACACAGAGCATTTCCACTGTCTTAAAAATTCTGTGTTCTGCCTACTCATCTCCCCCCTACCCATTCCACTCCTAATAACCACTAATCATTTTTATTGTTACCTTAGTTCTACCTTTTCCAGAATATCATATAGCTGGCATTATATAGTATGTAGCCTTCTCAGATTAACTTCTTATTAGTTATATGCATTCAAGATTCCTCCAAGTCTTTTCATGGCCTAATAGCTTATTTCTTTTAAGGCTAAATAATATTTCATTAGATGTAACATAGTTTATTTATACATTCACCATCTGAAGGACATCTCGTTTGCTTCTAAACTTTGGCAATTAAGAATAAAGCTGCTGTAAACATCTGTGTGTAGGGTTTTGTGTGGACATATGTTTTCAACTCCTCTGGGTAAATACCAAGAAATACTGTTGCTGGATCACAAAGTAAGAGTATGCTTAGTTTTATAAGAAATCACCAAACTGTCTTCCAAAGTAACTATAACCATTTTAAATTTCCACCAGAGATATAGGAGAATTTTCCTTGTTCCACATTCTCACCAGCATTTGGTATTGTCAGTGTTCTGAATTTTGGCCACCCAAATAGGTGTGCAGTGGTATTTCGTTGTTGATAACATATGATGTGGAGCATGTATCATATGCTTATTTGCCACCTGTATATTTTCTTTAGTGAGAAGTCTGTTCAGATCTTTGGCCCATTTTTAAAAATTAGGTTGTTTGTTTTCTTATTGTTGAGTTTTAAGAGTTTTATATATATATATATATATATATATATATAGTGTATATATATTATAAATATTTAAATTATATTAAAATATATATTTACATATATTAATATAAATTTAAAAATATATATGTGTGTATATATATATATATATTTGGATAATAGTCCTTTATCAAATGTGTCATTTGCAAATATTTTCTGCCAGTCTGTGGCTTGTCTTTTTATTCTCTTAATATTGTATATTGCAGACCAGGCTTTTTTTATTTTTTATTTTAATGAAGTCTTGCATATCAGTTGTTTCTTTTATGAATTACAGTCTTTGTATGGTATCTACAAAAGTCACCAACATAGTCATGTCATTTAGAATTTCTCCTATGTTATCTTCTAGCAATTTTATAATTTTGCATTTTACATTTAGACCCATGATCCATTTTGCATTAATTTTTGTGAAAGCTGTAAGGTCTGTTACTAGATCCTTTTTTTTTTCCACATAGATTTTGTTTTTCCAGCACCATTTGTTCAAGAAACTATCTTTGCTTCATATTATTGTCTGTACTACTTTGTCAGCTATGGGGCCCTATTGCTGGGCTCTCTATTCTGTTCCATTGATCTCTTTGTCTGTTTTTCTCACCAGTACCACATGGTCTTAATCACTGTAGCTTTTTAATAGGTCTTGAAGTCAGGAAGCAGCAGTCTTCTAAATTTGTTCTTCATTATCGTATTGGCTTATTATGGGGGTTTTGCCTCTCCTTATAAACTTTAGAATCAGTTTGATGTTATACATTCAATAACTTGCTGGGATTTTGATTGAGATTGCATTGAATCCTTAGGTCAAGTTGAGGGGAAACCTCCTTGCCTTATACCAGATTTTAGTGGGCAAGCTTTTAGTTTCTCACCATTAACTGTGATGTTAGCTGTTGATTTTTGAAGATAATTTTTATCAAGTTGAGAAAGTCTCCCTTTATTCCTAGTTTCCACAAAAATCAGTTGTTTTTACACACTAATGACAAACTACCAGAAAGACAAATTAAGAAAACGATCCCATTTACAATAGCATCAAATGAATAGAATACTTAGGAATAAGATTTACTAAGTGAACCCTCTCTACAAGAAAAGTATATGATGTTAATAAAAGAAATTGAAGAAAACAAATAAATGGAAAGATATTGCATGCTCATGAATTAGAATAATTAATAGTTAAAATGTCTGTACTACCGAAAGCAATTTACAGATTCAGTGCAATCCCTATCAAAATTTAAATAGCAGAAATAGAAAACACAGTCCTAAAACTGTATGGAACAACAAAGACTCCAAGTAGCCAAAGAAATCTTGAGAAAGAAGAACACAGTTGAGACATCACATTTCCTGTTTTCAAACTATTTTACAGTTCTGTAGTAATCAAAACAGGATGACACTGGCATGAAAACAGATACATGGCTCAATAGAACAAAATTGAAAGCCCATAAATAAACCCATGCATATATGATCAATAAATTTACAACAAGGGAGCTGTGAATATAAAATGGGAAAGTATAGTCTCTTTCGTAAATGCTGGTGGGAAAACCACAAAAGAATGAAATTGGACCACTATCTAATATCAACTCACAAAAAGCAACTCAACATGTAATAAAGATTTGACTGTTCTACCTCAAACTATAAAACTCCTAGGAGAAAATATAAAGGGTAAGCTCGTTGACATTAGCCTTGGCACTAATTTTTTTCAACTCGACACCAAAGACAAAGGAAACAAAAGCAAAAATAAATAAGTGGGACTACAGCAAACCGAAAGTCTTCTGCACAGCAAAGGGAACCATCAAAAAATGAAAAGTCAGCATATGGAATGGGACAAAATATTTGCAAATCATATATCTGATGAGGGGTTAATATCCAAAATACATAAGGAACCCATACAACTCAGTAGCTAAATCTAAAACCAACCAACCAACTAATCTGGTTAAAAAAAAAAAAAAAAAAGGCAAGGACCTAAATAGACCTTTTTTTTCCCCCCCAAGGAAGGCATACAGGTGGTCAATAGATACAAGAAAAGGTACTCTGAATCACTATTCATCAGGGAAATGCAAATCGAAATCATAATGAAACATCACCTCACACCTGTGAAAATGGCTGTCATCAAAAAGACAATAAATAACAAGTATTGGTGAGGTTGTGGCAAAAAGGGAACCCTTTGTGCACTCTTGGTAGGAATGTAAATTGGTGCAGTCTCTATGGAAAACATTGTAGAGGTTTTTCCAAAAAAATTTAAAAATATAACATATTATTAGTCATGAGAAAGAAGGAAATCCTGCCATTTGCTACAACATGGGTGGACTTGAGGGCATTATGCTAAGTACAATAAGCGTACAGAGAAAGTACTAGAAAGTACAACTTACATGTGAAATCTAAAATAAAACTCAGAGTGAGATAAAAGAAAAGCGGCTGCTAGGGGCTGTGGGGGCTTAGGGGAAATAGGGAAATGTTGGTCAAAGTGTAGAAACTTTCAGCTATAAGATAGGTCTGGGAATGTAATGTATAACATGGTGACTGTAGTTGATAACACCGTATTGTGTAATTGAGCATACTAAGAAAATAGAACTTAAATGTTCTCAGACATAGAGATAACTATGTGAGATGATGGGTGTATTAATTAACTAGATGGTGGGAATCTTTACACAGTGTGTATGCATATCAAATTATGTACACTTATGATTTTGTCAATTATACTTCAATAAGCTTAAAAAAGAAAGAAAGAAAATAGTCAAAATATACATGCTGTGACTATTGGGAAGTGCTATCCCAGGAAAGCAGAAAGGATTGAATGATTCAATAATATACTAAGACCAGCATTTCTGATTCTATTCCGCATACTTGCCTCCTGTAAGCTGCTTCAGCTCCAGGCATTAGGTCTACCTTGAAATCAGGAAGAAGAGAGGCTGTGGAAAATTTTGTCATTTTATTCTATCAGGAAAACAAACTTAAGTGAACTCCAGGAGATTTCTAGGAGATGTAATGGCAAAGAGCTACCCTGGATAAAAGGAGATTAGGAAGGTGGCACATTGCCCCTCCCTTAAAATCAGGGTTATCAAGGAGAAAATTGAGAATATACATAGGATACCTAGTTGATAGTATGTGTCACAAAAATAAATTGATTTACACATTTTCTGTAATGTCTTGTTGACATAAACTAATATTCATGCTTAATCATGCATTTCAGCATAAAAATATAGTTTTTTATTCATTATCTTCTGAAATTAGAATGCATGAAACATTGAAACTAAACCAATTATTAAGAATATTACTAATCTACTCTGGAAACATTCTCTAAGGACTCTCACACTACTTAAAGATTACGGACATAAATCATTAAACTGTACAATTCTAAATTACTAACTTATTTAATAATCCTCAGATCAATAAAAACACATAAATGTTAAAACTCCAATGGAAACAAGAACCAGTTTCAACATTTCTATATCCTTCATCTATTTTTCCCTAAGAGCCTTGAAAGGCAGGCCATTTTAACTGTAGTAGCAAGCATCTGTTCTCCATTTTAGCAGGAAATTACCCTTCTAAAGAAACAATGGCTTCAAGAGAGATTGAATCAAGTATTTCAATTGGCTGACATGGATCACTTGTTTAGAAATACCTCTCAAAATCACATGTTCCATCTCCTTCCTCAGACTCAATGTTTCTAATAGGATATATACATTCCTATAAATAATTTAAATGTACTATAAAGTTAAGCAATAAAAGGCAACTATGTAAAATAAAGCTATTACCTTTCTCAGAGTATCCTTTAAATGGGAATAAATTGGCATTTGATCTCTTTATTTTCTTTAAATACAAAATATTTTCATATAATAGTTAGTATTGAGAGAAATTTGGCCTCATATATAACCTGAAATGTATAATGAACGGAGTAGTTATGACAACTATTGACTATCAGGTGTCTATGTTGTTTTTTTTTAAATAGCTTGAGAGAAACTGTAGAAAATAATTGGTTTAAGAAGAATGATTTAAGTACCTTGTGTTAAAATTGTATCATCAGGTATTTAGAGCAATTATGATTTCTAAAACATGCACATTTCTGGAAAGAAAAACAAAACTTCGTGCATCTTAAAACAATGCTGAATATTGGTTGTTCACTTTTACAACATATTTATTGTTTGTATTTCTATGACTGCCTATTTATTGACAATCGTTAGAATTTAGAAAAAGTTTGTCTTAAATAACATTATTATCTGATTGCACTATGATTTCTAAATTTTTAATGTGCTTTTCTTCTAGTGAGTACCAAAGTAGCATTTTCTATTTTTTACAAAATAATTTTGATATAAATGTATTTATTTTTTATTCAACTTATGACGATTTCATTATACTTTGTTTTTTAGATATAATATTCTGATTTTTTTTTTTAGGTTTTGGTTTCTTTTTTTTTAATAATTTTTATTTTGTTATATTAGTCACCATACAGTACATCCCCAGTTTTTGATTCAGTGTTCTATGATTCATTATTTGCGTATAACACCCAGTGCACCATGCCATATGTGCCCTCCTTAATATTCTGAATTATATTTAAGTAGTATTTATCCGTAAATAGAACGTTGTTTTAAACTGAGACTACCTTAAAGATTTTCTGTTGCAAATGATTTTCTTATGAAATAGACATTTAATAATTCATTTTGTTATTATAAAAAGTATCTATTTCACAAATATAACTCCAAAGAGTTATGTGGATTTTTAAATTTATATTTTAAGGTCCCTTTTAATATTATTAGTCCAGAAAAAAAGATGAAGGCCAGAATATATATCATATACTATTTTAAATAAATATTATATTAATATAGGAATGCTTTAGATATACTCAGAGCACAAACATTTATGTATATATTCACACAGATTTACTGATATTATTGTTTGAATGTTTAAAGCCATAAAAGGAACTATTTATATTTATGACAAGTCTTTTAAAGAAATCATAGTGTAGAATAAAACTTGATGTTTGCCTACCTAGTCAAAAAAGAAAAAATTGAGGTAAATCAGGATCCTATATTGTCTTTAAGTTCACAGAAAATATCCCTGTTGAAATTTGACTTTCATTATCTCCAGCTTTTTCAATACAAAAAAGTAAATAGTCACAGGATTGTTCAATATTATTTGGCAAATGGCCATATATTGTCTAAAGGTATGACTATGAAAAAGTTTTCTGCCTTCACTTGTGATCTTCCCATTTCACACCAAAATAAAACCTAGTTTTTGTCTTGAAAAAAGAAAATGAAAAAAATTCTTAATTTCCACTGCTCCTGTGGTTGATATGACCTTCCTGTAAATTATCCTTGAGTATCAATGATCATGGTAATGTTTTCTATAAATAAATGAGTAAATACATATATGAATACATACATACACACACACCTACAGTCCTAAATGCTGGAAAAACATTTCTCAGCTTCCAAGTCTCACTTCACTGTTTAGTTGTATGACCCTAGACAAGTTGCCTGGCCCTTCTGTGTCTTTGATTCGTTATCAGTCAAACTGGGATGTTAAATGGGCTTGCCTCATAGAATTATTGTAAAAATCAAGTGGGCTAATCTAGATTAAGTATTTAGAACAATTCTTGGCACTTGTCATGTTGAAATCTTACTCAATAGAATTAGCTCTTATTATGACCCTATGGAATAAACCATTTACATATGCTTTGACTAAATTACTGCTTAATATTTGATGATTGGTATTAATGCCTTTTTGCATGTTCTTTTATATTTTAATATTTCAGTGCCATTTGTATTTGAACAAATTAGAAGATCTTTTTTTGAGCAGTGTCCTTTGAGTCCATTCTGCTTCACTTGGCATGGCTGTTATCATTTACATATTAAATCCACCTCAACTTATTTCTTACCAGCTTGTTTATGCCAGCTTTATTGTAATTACAAAAGCAAATACTGGCACTGGAATCTTGTGACAGTAACATGCTAAAAATTTTGCTACCCATATAATCTATGTTTACATATTTTAAGATTGTTCTAAAATAAAACAGAATATTAAAATGAAATCTCAAAGAATATTCTCTCAGCTTTCTGAAGATGCTTCAGAAATTTTTGTACAAGTTCCCAAAGTCTGCTTTATATTTTTTGTCTACTATATTATTTGGATTATGGCATGGCCAGTTGCCTTGGAAGTATGCCACACTTCAGAAAAATTAAATTGTCAACACACAACTCGCATAACAGCTCCACAACTAATAACTGAAACAAAATAATCTTTTTGATTCTAGGTTAAATAATGTAGAGTACTTTTGTAATACACTGACCTTATGTCAGAATTTCTATAATCTTTGCAATTACTGTAGTGATTTAAACATTTTGCTTATGTCTCATATATAGCCCAGAATTTAAATATTTTAAAAATTATAATAATAAAAGAGAAAAATATTCATAAGAAAATAAGACTTAAAAAATAAAAATAATTATTTAAGAAGGTCTTACAGAAATATAGTATGTATTTAATGAGATAAAATAACCTGCACTATTTTTATTGTAATGTTTTCTGTAAATCATTATATAAATGGTTGTCATTTCGCTAAGGAAAATAGGGAGAAGCATCTTTTGATAAGCTAAAGTAAAGCTGTAAGAGCTGGGGAAAAGATGAATTCATTATTTTTACTCTGCATAATGGAACAATCCTACATAAATATATAATTATCCCTTCTTAATTACCTTGGAATAAAATACCATAAGGTTATGTGGGTAATAAGGTCATGGATATTAAGGTGGGATGCACAGCTTACATTTTGCTTGCTCTCTCATCATAATACCTTTAACCAATTTCTGCCTTTCAGTACACATTACATACATGGAATAAACCCTTCATTCTCAGAGTATTCTCAAAATATTGTCTGTCTCTTATACAAATAATATCCATTATTTTTCTCTTTTAGAACTAAGAAAAATCAATTTCTTTTTTTTTCTTAATTTTGTTAATTTCAGTGTAGCTAACATATAGTGCTATATTCATGTCAGGTGTACATTCTAGTGATTCGACAATTCCATACATCACCCAGTACTCAAAAGACAAGTGTACTCCTTAATCCCCATCACCTATTTCACCCATCTCTACACCCACCTCCCATCTGGTAACCATCTGTTTGTTCTCTATAGTTAAAAGTCTGTTTTTTGGTTTGTCTCTCTCTCTTTTTTTGTTTGTTTGGTTTCTTAAGTTCCATGTATGGAGTGAAATCATATGATACTTGTCTTTCTCTGACTAGCTTACTTCACTTAGCATTATACTCTCTAGACCCATCCATGTTGTTGTAAATGGTAAGATTTAATTATTTTTTATGGCTGAGGAATATTCCATTGTGTATGTATACCACATCTTTATCCTTTCATCAGTCGATGAATACTTAGGTTGTTTCCATAATTTGGCTATTGTATATAACGCTGCATAAACATAGGGTACATGTATCCCTTTGAATTAGTGTTTTTGTATTCTTTGGGTAAATACCCAGTAGTGTGATTACTGGATCATAATGTAGTTTTATTTTTAATTTTTTGAGAGAACTCCATAGTGTTTTCCACAGTGACTACACTAGTTTGCATTCCCACCATCAGTGCACAAGTGTTCCTTTTTCTTCACATCCTTGCCAATACTTTTTGTTTCTTGTGGTGTTGATTTAGCCATTCCAACAGGAGTGAGATGATAGCTCATTGTAGTTTTGATTTGCATTTCCCTGATGATCAGTAATGTTGAGGATTTTTCTTGTGTCTGTTGGCCATCTGTATATCTTCTTTAGAGAAAGAAGATGTTCATGTATTCTGATTTTTTATTTGGATTATTTGTTTTTGGGTTATTGAGTTTTATAAGTTCTTTACATATTTTGGATATCAACCCTTTATCAGATATGTTATTTCAAATATCTTCTCCCATTCTATACGATGCCTTTTAATTTTGCTGATTGTTCCCTTCACTGTCCAGAAGCTTTTTATTTTGGGGTAATACAATTAGTTTATTTTTTGCTTTTGTTTCCCCTGCCTCAGGAGACATACCTCGAAAGATGTTACTATGGCCAATGCCAGAGAAATTTTTACCTCTACTCTCTTCTATATATATATATATATTTATTTATGGTTTCATGTCTCATATCTAAATATGATATTTCCTAATCCAGTTTAGGTTTATTTTTGTGTATGGTGTAAGAAAATGATCCAGTTTTATTCTTTTGCACATAGTTGTTCAATTTTCCCAACAACAATTGTTGGAGAGTATCTTTTTCCCATTGTGTATTCTTGTCCCTTTGTTGAAGATTAATTGACTATATAATCGTGGGTTTATTTCTGGGCTTTCTATTCTGTTCTTTGCTCTCTGATCTTTGTTCTGCGTCTATTTTTGTGCCAGTACCATACTGTTTTGATTAATATAGCTTTGTAATTAACTTGAAGTCTGTAATTGTGATACCTCCAGTTTGTTTATCTTTGGCTATTTGGGGTTTTTTGTGGTCCCATATAGTTTTAGGATTGTTTGTTCTAGTTCTGTGAAAAATGCTGTTGGTATTTTGACAGGGATTGCATTAAATCTGTAGATTCTTTTCAGTAATATAGACATTTTGACAATATCTGTTCTTCCAATCTGTGGGCATGGAATGTCTTTCCATTTCTTTGCATCATCATCAATTTTTTTCACTAATGTTTTATAGTTTTATTTTATTTTTTTTTATTCAATTAGGTTCTCCATGGTTTTATTTTAAAAATTATTTTTACAACTTACCTATAAAATACAATATGCAGCATAAAATGCACAAAACATATATGTAAAGTATAATAAATATAAAGCAAACATCCAGTAGCCACTACCAAAGACAAGTAGGGCATTGCAAGAACTCTGGAAGTCCCTTTGTTTTTTATCACACCTAAAATACAGGTCTTACACCTCTTTGGTTAAGTTTATTCCTAGATGTTTTATTATTTTTGGTGCAATTGTAAATGGGATTGTTTTCTTAATTTCTCTTTCTGCTGCTTCATTATTAATGTTTAGAAATACAACAGATTTCTTTACATTGATTTTGTATTCTGTGACCTTACGGAATTCATGTATCTGTTCTAGTAGTGTTTTGGTGCAGCTTTTGGGATTTTGTATATATAGTGCTGTGTCATTTGCAAATAGCAAGAGTTTTATTTCTACCTTACCAATTTGGATGCCTTGCATTCCTTTTTCTTATCTGATTGCTGTGGCTAGGACTTCCTGCACTGTGTTGAATAAAAGTGGTAGCTCTTCACATTCTTGTTTTATTCCTAACCTTAGAGGAAAAGCTCACAGGTTTGAGTATGAAGTTAGCTGTGGGTTTTTTGACATATTATTGGATTCAATTTGGTGAATGATTTTTTAAATGTATTGTTGGATTCAGTCTGTTAATATTTTGTTGATTTTTGCATCTGTGTATGAGATATTGGCCTGTCATTCTCTTTTTTTTGGTTGTGTCTTTAAGGAAAGTCAATCTAAATATCTCTGTCCTTTATCTGTTCATACCCTGTTCCCCAGAAACAGTCATAGAAAGTAACCTTCAAAAATTTTCAGTTCTGGGGCACCTGGGTGGCTCAGTCCATTAAAGCATCCAACTCCGGAATTTAGCTCAGGTCATGATATCAGGGTTGTGAGATCAAGCCCTGAATTAGGCTCCATACTGGGCATGGAACCTGCCTAAGATTCTCTCCCCCCATCTACCCCTCCCTCCCCAGCTTCTGTGTGTGTGCATGGACACTGTCTCTAAAAAAATTAATAATAAAACAAAATGAAATAAAATTTCAGTTCAAAACTTCTAACTTAAAGTTCTTCAAGTCTTAAGAATCAAATCCAAAGTCTGTCCAAATACATTCATAGCTTTCCAAAAATTTTATTTTCTTCCTATCCATAGGACTACTTGTTCTGTCAAGCTTTAGCTACCTCAGAATCATCCAATGGACTTGTAAAAGCACAAATGGCTGAGATGCCATCCAAAAATTCTGATTTGGGCTGCCTAGGTGGCTCATCGGTTAAGCATCTGCCTTTGGCTTGGGTCATGATCAAAGGTCCTGGGATTAGTCCCACATCAGGCTCCCTGCTCAGGAGGGTGTCTGTTTGTCCCTCGCCCTCTGCCCCTCACTGCTGCTCGTGCCCTCTCTCTCTCTCTCTGCTATCTCTCTCTCAAATAAATAAATAAAATCTTTTAATAAAAAGTGCTGATTCAGTAGGTCTAGGATGGGGCCTGATAATTTACATTTCTAACAGGTTCCTAGGTGATACTAATGGTTGGGGGACCTTACTTTGAGAACGACTTAAACAAACTGTGCATTACAACCACTTTCTTCTCCTTGCCATAATCAGCACTCCTTTGGTCCCAGGCTACTTTAACACATTTTTTTTTAATTATCTAATGCATGTGTTACATATCTCTACCTCAGTGTTGTAATTGCAGGGCCAAAATTATAAATATGTCTTATCATTAGGACTGTAGAGAGTACAATACAAAAATTAGGTAAGTAGTAAATAATTGCTATTTCTATTGGTTGTGATTATTAGGTTATTTAAAAGTATATTTTAGTTATAATATAAATCTTCTAGCATTTTTAGCTTATTAATAACTTGAATTATTTTTTCAAATGAGCACTTTAAAAATGTTTCCTAGAACATTTTATCCGTTTCTAAAACCAATGAGACTTTCATGAGAAATTAATTGTTTTCTTTCCTTTTCTGCTTTATACTGTAAAATTGATGCTTTTAATAGCTCTTTGATGTTTAAAATGTCCTAATATCTGAGAAGTTCTCTGAGGCCTTTAAAGAAACTTTTTGTACATCACAATTTCCTTTCCTAAACAAGGAGTAATGAAAACAACAAGTAGAGGTGGTTTTTTATTTGTTTGTTTGTTTAAGTTTACATTAACTTTCTGAAGTCTTCGCTTTAAGGAAACACAAATTTTGAAAATTGTCTCCTCTATTATAAAAGTCGATATAATACTTCAAAGCTCAGATAATGAAAGGATTTAAGAACTTACTGTCTTAATGTAGCCTATCAGATGGGATTTTAAAAAGAGAGACAGAAATATCTTCTGTCTTTTTCATTGACTCAGTGTATATGCTTGGAGAAGTCAATTAATTCTTTAGGTGCCTAGATTTATTTAGAAAAGGGAGATGTGGAGGATGGTTTTCAAACTAAGTTGATGGTACTAATTAAATATGAGGGTCTTTAGAACAAGCTTAAAAATAGCTTCTTATTTTATAACATTAAGCTCTAGATAAAGGCATCTTTCTTAAAGACATGTACTCAGAATATGGGAAACTATATTTATGAAATGGAAAATATAAATTTGAATTTTGAAAATTTCTGTTATTTCAAGAAAATAAACGAAGCTGAATTCTGTAAAAATTCAACTTGTTGACTAATGTAACATGCTTAATTACAATGTCAAAATATGTCTATTTGCAGCCACCACTATTTATTGAGTTCACTTGCATAAATTCTTTGACAGCCTGGCATAATCAACCTATCAGTTTTCTTTGCATTCATGCCAGAATGGTTTATTACATCATTCATTGATATGTTAATGTAAAGAATAGAATGATTTGTCATTTGTGATAGGCAGAATTATTAAGATGGCTTCTCCCCTTGCAAAATTTCTATCTCCTGGTTATTCAATCAAGCACTAATCTAGGTTCTGCTCTGAAGGGCCTTTGCATATGTATTATATTTACTAGTTAGCTGACCTTAAAAAAGAGAGATGATGCTAGATTATCCAGGTGTGTTTAATGTAATCACAGGATCACTTAAAAGCAGAAGAGAAATGCAGAACCATCAGGGAGCTGCAAAGAAGAAGGTAGGTGGGAGTGATGTAAAGTAGAAAAGGAGATCAGAAATAATCAAAGCATAGGAGGGAGTTGATTAGTGATTGCTATCAATGAAACTGCAGTTGTTTCTTAAGTCATAAATGCAGGTGGTCCCTGGAAGCTGAGAATGACCTTAGCCAATGGTCACTAACCAAAGGGGAATTCCAGTCCTACAGCCGCAATAGAAGTAAATACTGCCAACATCCTGAGTGAACCTGGTGGTATACTGATCCCTAGAACCTCCAGAAAGAAGTACAACCCTGCTGACATCTGATTTTCACCCCGTGAAAAGCAGAGCAGAGAACAGCTTGAGCCATTTTGTGCTTGAGGTTTTGAAGTATAGGACTCTGAGATAATAAAATGATTTAGCTGCTAAATTTGGGGTGATTTGTTATGGAAACAATAAAAACTAATACATCATCCCGTTTGTTAAGTTTCATAGTCAAGTTTTTATTGAGGAGTATATACTTTTCTGTAATTGTCTGATGAATTAGTTTTAGTTTGATAGTGAAGTAGAGGAAATGAATATTAAAATTATAACT
Source organism: Ailuropoda melanoleuca (assembly GCF_002007445.2). Taxonomy (NCBI): domain Eukaryota; kingdom Metazoa; phylum Chordata; class Mammalia; order Carnivora; family Ursidae; genus Ailuropoda; species Ailuropoda melanoleuca. The sequence goes on from NC_048236.1 coordinate 19,430,757, forward strand.
GTTTTTGTCTGTATTCAACATATGTTGCAAGCATGTTGTAAAGGTTAAATCTTGATAAGAAAGATAAAATGAGATTTCTCTTTCCACATGTAAGGAGCTTGGAAGTTGTCACTCCATCCTAACAAGCAAAAAGGTAAACAAACTGAAAAATCCAATTCTTCTTAGATCCATAAGACAGCTGATGTCACAGGGCAAACAACTGCCACCAAAATTGGAGAGACAGAGAGGCAAACAGGGAAAGAAAATACTAGAGTAGGGGGACCCTGGGTGGCGCGGTCGTTAAGCGTCTGCCTTTGGCTCAGGGCGTGATCCCGGCGTTATGGGATCGAGCCCCACATCAGGCTCCTCCGCTATGAGTCTGCTTCTTCCTTTCCCACTCCCCCTGCTTGTGTTCCCTCTCTCGCTGGCTGTCTCTATCTCTGTCAAATAAATACATAAAATCTTAAAAAAAAAAAAGAAGAAGAAAATACTAGAGTAAAAATCTTCAAGGACTCCAAAACTAGGGTAAGAAAACCTGAATTGTAATTGATAGGTTGTTGGAGGCTAGATGTGGACAAGTATAAGGATTTTAAAAGTCCAGAGTGACCTAGTTATTAGGGGCCTCCATAATATTGTGATATTTACTGCAAGTAGTTCAACCAGATTCCCATAGTAAATATCAGAGAAAAATTCACTCATTCAGGAAGGGCAGAGGATCCATTTTGAAATATGCCAGAGCATTCCCTTCTTAACAAGGCCTGTCTTCGGGGGAAACCAGTTAACCACAGCCTAAACCACCATTATCAAACCCTAACTTAACTTGGAGGTTGGCAAACACTTATGAAGTTTACAGTCCAGATGCATAAGACACTAAAAGATTGAAATCAAAATCACATTACTCTAGAATACTTCCCCTTCCAACATACCTCACCATAACTAAAGGCTTATTTACAACAGTTCCTTTTACCTGGTACATCATGTCAGGCTATCAAGCAAAAACAACAACAACAACAACAACAACAACAACAAAACAAAAACTTTAAGGCACACCAAAAGGCAAAAAACACACTTATAGTAAGCATCGTAACCAAATATGGTAGGATATTGAAATTAAATTGGAAACTTAAACAAATATGATTAATATGCTAAGGGCTTTAATGTATAAAGTAGACAGCATGCAAGAAAGATGTGCAATGTAACAGAGAAGTAGAAATTCTAAGAAAGAACCAAAAAGAATGCTAGAGAGAAAAAACACCGTTAACAGAAATGAAGAATGCCTTTGTTGGGCTCATTAGTAGACTAGGCATAACTAAGGAAAGAATCTCTGAGCTACAGGAGTTCTCAGTAGAATCCTCAAAAACCAAAAAGCAAAGAGAACAAGACTGAAAAAAAACAATATCCAAGGAGGGTGGGACAACTACAAAAGGTATAATGTACACATAATGGGAATGCTAGAAGAAGAAAGAGAAAAAGGAACAAAAGAAATATTTGAAGCAATAAGGACTAAGAATTTAGCCAAATTAATATGATACATTAAACCACTGATCCAGGAATCTCAGAGAACACCAACCATGATAAAATAAACAAACAAAAACTACACCAAGGCATTTCATTTTTGAGCATGGGGAAATCGATGATAAAGAAAAAATCCTGAAATAAGTCAAAAGTAAATAAAAATAATTCTTCTGTAAAGGAACAAAGATAAGAATTAAATCAGATTTCTCAGAAACCATGCAAGCAGGAGAAGAGTGGAGGGAAATATTTAAAGTTTTGAGGAAAAAATAAAACCTACTCATCTGAATCCTGTACCCTGTGAAATTATCTTTCAAAAGTGAAGGATCAATAGGCTTTCTCAGACAAACAAAAGTAAAGGAATTTATACAGACCAACTATACAAAAAATATTAAAATAAGCTTTTTAGAGAGAAAGAGAATAATATAGGTCAGAAACTTGGGTCTACGTAAAGAAGAGTATCAAGAAGAAATAAGTGAAGGTAAAATAAAAACTTATTTTTCTTATTCTTAATTGATATAACAGTTCAAAATAATAACAATGTATTTGATTATGTGTGCTTATGTATATATATCATATATATACTTATGCACACTTATGTATAAGTGAGATGAATGGCAGCAACAATACAGGGACAGGAGGTTGGAATTAAGATTATTTTGTTATTTTATTTTATTTTTTTTAAAGATTTTATTTATTTATTTGACAGAGATAGAGACAGGCAGCGAAAGAGGGAACACAAGCAGGGGGTTGGGAGAGGAAAAAGCAGGCTCATAGCAGAGGATGCTGATGTGGGGCTCGATCCCATAACGCCGGGATCACGCCCTGAGTCGAAGGCAGACGCTTAACCACTGTGCCACCCAGGCGCCCCTATTTTGTTATTTTAAGGTATTCACACTCTCCATGAAGTGGTATATTGTTTTAAAGTAGACTTGGATTAGTTGTAAATGATTTTACAAACTCTAGGGCAACCACTAAAAAAGTAGGAAAAGAAGTATAACTTCTTACTAAGAAAGGGAAGAGAATGGATTCATATTAGACACATAATTAAAACTATGAAAGGCAGAGAAAGAATGGAAGACAAAAATAAGAAAAAGGGCAAACAATAGAAAAAGGTACAACCCATTAAAGAAATAATTGATAAGCTAGACTTCATTAAAATTAAAAACTTCTGCTTTGCACAAGACAGCGTTGAAGGGAATGAGAAGGCAAGCCACAGACTAGGAGAAACTATTTGCAAAAGACACATCTGTTAAAGGACTTAAAAAATACAAAGAACTCTTAAAACTCAACAATAAGAAAACAATGTGATTAAAAAAAAAATCAGCTAAAGGTCTTAAGAAACCTCTCACCAAAGAAGATATGCAAACAGCAAATAAGCATACGATAAGATGCTCCAGGTCATATATATGTCATCAGGGAAATGTAAATTAAAACGACGAGATACCACTANTCAGCTAAAGGTCTTAAGAAACCTCTCACCAAAGAAGATATGCAAACAGCAAATAAACATACGATAAGATGCTCCAGGTCATATATATGTCATCAGGGAAATGTAAATTAAAACGACGAGATACCACTACACATCTATTTCGATGGTCAAAGTCCAGAATACTGAAAACACAAAGGCTGTGAGTTTCTCAGGCTGTGTTTATTCTCTTTGGCCCGAGCTTATCTTTCTGTGTATGATCATATTGATGAGATAATGACTGTCAACTGTCTTCGGGTTAGGCCTGGACTTTTGTCATTTGTACATACATGCACACACATGCACAAACATATACTATACATATGAGCTCTCAAGGTGTTAGGGGAGGAAATTGCACACACAAAATATAAAATTCACCCTGGACTACTGTACTGGTGAACACTATTAAAATCACTATCAGATATTTTCAAAGGGATTTTCTGTTTTTTCCATTACCATGCAACGGTTTTTCATTTATGATTATTCCGTGGTGATAGCCATGAACAGTATAACAGTAATAAGAGCAAACATTTACTAGAACACTTCTAATGTAAAATAGAGACATGTAACCTAATCTAGTTAAGAAAATCTATCTCATTCGATATTTTCTCTCAATATCTATCTGAAACTATTTTCATATAAAGACAGATTCTTCCCACTAGAATTATTTGGTCTTCTGTGAATCATGGAGAATTTTTTTGTGGGAAGAAATGTAACCACCAAGTACCATCCTGAGTCCTTCTTTTTCTCTTTTCTGGTAACAAAGCTTGACAAAAATTAAGCACAGATGTTTCAAGCAAAACATTCGAATGTCTTTGACTTTGGTAAGCAGGGACTGAAACTGAAAACACACCTTCCACCAAATCCGTCTCGCATGTACTCTGTTGGACTTTCTACAAGAACATCTGGTCTTCTTAGGTTACCTACCCAGTTACCAAGAGAAAATAGGAAAAGGGAAAGTGGGTTTCAAAGATAGATTCAGTGGATCAGCTTTTGTTTTCCACATCCTGAAGTGTCAGTATCTATTTTAGGACTCCTAATGTTTTATTTTACAACATATATTTGTATTACAAAATATATAATGTTTTACAACATTGTATCCTTTATTCTAGCCTCAAAATCACTCTCAGCAGGATTAATGTGAAAGAATATGCATGTTTATTTGTAAGAAATACCCTTGCGAAAAAGCGAAACTTTTAGTTTGAGGGAAATACTATTTGATTATGTGCTTTGTTTTTAAGTAATTCTCTAGTATGATAAACAGGACAGCATATTGAAAAGGCAGTTTAATGAATAAGTCTAGACAGTCAGTTTGTCTCTCAGATGTCATTGAAGCAAAATATTTGTATGCACACATACAATATGCATCTTGAGCCAGCATTTAAAAAAATATATATTGTTGATTAGACTAGCAGACTCTAAGCTATTCAGTGTATACATTGGTGCCAAAAGAAGAATAAGAAAATACTGATTCTTGGGGCGCCTGGGTGGCACAACTGTTAAGTGTGTGCCTTCAGCTCGGGCGTGATCCCGGCGTTGTGGGATCGAGCCCCACATCAGGCTCCTCCGCTATGAGCCTGCTTCCTCCTCTCCCACTCCCCCTGCTTGTGTTCCCTCTCTTGCTGGCTGTCTCTATCTCTGTTGAATAAATAAATAAAATCTTTAAAAAAAAAAAAAAGAAAATACTGATTCTANTGTTCTAAACATTTACTTACATTTCCTTTATAATGCAATACATGGTAAGGCAATGGTTTACTGTTGATTCAGGTCAGTGCCTATTTGCAGTACCCAAAACTGAAATTATTTGGAACAAAATATATATTTTTAAAATTTATTATTAGTTTANAATAAATAAATAAAATCTTTAAAAAAAAAAAAAAGAAAATACTGATTCTAAACATGTACTTAAATTTCCTTTATAATGCAATATATGGTAAGGCAATGGTTTACTGTTGATTCAGGTCAGTGCCTATTTGCAGTACCCAAAACTGAAATTATTTGGAACAAAATATATATTTTTAAAATTTATTATTAGTTTACTCTTAATATCATTTTGAAATGCCTAATAAGAATTACAACAAAAATGAAACCATTTCACTTTCTAATACCTTTTCCCTCATAAATTAAAGATCATGAGTTGGACTTCTAGACTATTTATAATACTTGACATATTAGGGGTGGTACTGGGTTGATAGGTTTATGGCATAGATAATCCTGATAAATACTCAATTACAAGTGTTTACATTTAACTGCAGCAAATTCACAATTTAAGTATACTTGTTTTATCTGAATATAAATTATATTATCTTTGTTGTTATGTACCATTGCATGTATTAATATATGATAAACCTTATTTGCCTTTGCTTTTTATCAAGCAGTATTTGCCCTCAATGAGTTCTTTAAAAATTCATAAATAAGAAAATTTATGGGGAAAAAAATTGCCCATAAGATAGCATAGTAAATAAAAGGCCCTGGCAACCATCATTCTTTCTATTTCTGTGAGTTCAGCTTTTTGTTGTTGTTGTTATAGCAGCTACCTTTAATTAGTTATTTTTTAATTAATTTTTTAATTTGAGTATAATTGACACACAGTGTTATATTAGTTTCAGGTGTACAACATATAGAACTTCTCTATATGTTATGCTATGCTCACCACAAGTGTAGGCACCATCGTTGCATTATGATATAATTGAGTATATTCCAATGCTATGCAAGATCAACTTTTTTTTTATTCCACATATAAGTGAGAACATACAGTATTTGTCTTTGACTTATTTCACTTAGCATAATATTCTCAGGGCCTGTACATGTTTCACAAAAGGCTGGATTTCCTTCTTTTTTATGACTAATCATTCATTGTGTAGAATTCCATATATATATATATATATATTATATATATTCCATATATATATTCCATATACATATATATATTCCAAATACATAATATATATTTATTTATCTTTTTTCTCCTATTCTTTACCCTTCTGTCCATCCATGGACACCTCGGTGTTTTCATGTTTTGACTATTGTGAATAATGCTGTAATAAACATAAACATAGAGTGTGTAGATATCTCTTCCTGATAGTGATCTAATTTCCTTTGAATATATCCTAAATATATCCTAAGTGAATTTCATTTCCTTCAAAACGGGATTACTGGATCATATGGTAGTTCTGTTTTTTAATTTTTTGAGGAAACATACTGTTTTCATAGTGGCTGCAGCAATTTAGATTTCTACCAACCAGGTAGAAATTAGGACCAGGGTTCTAATTTTTCTGCATTCTTGCCAGCACTGGTTGTCTCTTGTCTTTTCGATAATAGCCATTCTAACAGGTGTGAGGTGATATCCCCTGTGGCTTTAATTTTCATTTCCTTGATGATTACTGATGTTGAGCATCTTTTCATGGGCTTGCTGGCTATTTGTATATATTCTTTTAAAAAATGTCTAGTCAAGTTCATTGCTCACTTTTTAATCAGACTTTTTTTTTGCAATTGAGTTATATGGATTCCTTATATATTTTGAATATGAACCCTTTATCAGATAGTTTGCAAATAATTTGTTCCATTCCATAGGTTACCTTTTCATTTTATTGATTCTTTT
>NC_048236.1:19437416-19460211 GCF_002007445.2 Ailuropoda melanoleuca
TTATAGTTCCATAAGCAGCCTATAGTTTCACGTTGCTGTTACACTTCCCCTGCTGCAACTCTCTGTGTAGTCCCATAACCTTCTCTTGCCTGGAGCTGGAAGTAATAACGTATTCTTCCTTTCCTCTATCCGTAAGTCATGGTGTTATGTCAACTAGTATCAGAACCTAAGAAATGCAAAAACAATAAAACATCCCTTTAAGAGACTGTCAGTAGAGGGTATGGCTGTTAAAAGCAATTCTGGTGAGGACTTGGAAAGAATAGGGAAGAGTAATAAAGAGTGTGCTTATTGTCTTAAAGAATATGTGTGTCATTATGAACAGGATTTTGGCTGAGAAAATTTCCAAGCAAAATGTGGAGGTGCAACCTGATTTTGCTATTTAGAGTAAAATGTAAGAGGAATGATAAATTAAGGAATTAATTGCTAAGTAAAAAGAAACCAGCACATGATGATTTGGAAAATTATCAGCCTATCCAGAGGCCATGGTCTGGAAACAGAGTCAAGGGCATGGCTGGAAAATCTTTTGTTGAAGATATCGGGAGAATGACTCATGGTTAGGATCAACCATCTCAGCAGAAGCCAGGAATACAGAGGCAGTTTTCCAGGAAAGATCTGTGGAGGACCCTCTTTGTCTAATAGCATAATTCCCATGAACTGCACAAAAGTGATTTTTTAGAGTTTCAAACACCCTTATGTTCAGCTTGACCTGAAAGGAACAGAGATAGGATGAAATTGACTCAAGATGCGGAGCCACAGATACAGAAGACTGAGCTGATGGTACCTCCGTGGGCCAAGAGAGTGGGGTCATCATCTCAGTGGGCTCAGAGAACAGACCACCAAGCCACAAAGGATTATTCTAAGGTCTTAAAATTGAATGAATTTTCCCTGGTGTGTTTTGGACTTACCTGGGACCCATTATCCCTTTTTTTCCTTCCACCTGTTCATTTTGGAATAAGAATGTCTGTTCTATGCCTGTCCCTCTTTTGTAATATGGAAGCAGATAATTTGTTTGGCGGTGTTACAGGTCCATAGATGGAGAGAAATTTTGCCTTAGGATGGATCATACCATCCTTACCCATAAAATTATTTTATTTTTTTTTAAAGATTTATTTATTTGAGAGAAAGAGAGCATGAGAGACTGCAAGTGGGGGTGGAGAGGGGCAATGGGAGAGGGAGAGAGAAAATCCCAAGCAGACTGTCTGCTGAGCGCAGAGACTGACTTGGGGCTCGATCTCAAGACCCAAAGATCATGACCTGAGCCAAAATCAAGAGTCAGACCCTTAACTGACTGAACCACCCAGGTACCCCCTAAAATTATTTTATATAAAAATCACATATATAGGGGCACCTGGGTGGCTCAGTCAGTTAAGGGTCTGCCTTCAGCTCAGGTCATAATCCCAGGATCCTGGGATGGAGCCCCGCATCGGGCTCCCTGCTCAGCGGAGAGCCTTCTTCTCCCTCTCCCTCTGCTGTTCCCCCTGCTTGTGCTCTTTCTCTCAAATAAATAAATAAAATCTTTAAAAATAATAAAAAATTACATATGTAAATGTGCATATATGCAATTATACGTTGTATACTATAAGGCATAAGTATGAACAATTATATGCTAATGTAATATAAACTAATGTTATTCTTAATGTTTAAAGCATAGCTTTCATCCATTTTGGTATATACTTTTAAGATGACACCTTGAAATAATTCAGAGTAGTGGCACTAGCACTGCAGTTGGAATTAAAAACCCTCAGGTCCCTCCTATTTTCTTCTGTTTCCTCATAATAAAATGCAGCTGAAATTTGTGTCACATAATGTTATGAGTGCCTAGCACTATGTCTGATACGAAAGTATAATCTGTAAATGAATGCTATGTGACTCTGAATGTTTGTAAAAGTTGCAATTGCACTCTTATGGAGGATCATTTTAGTTGGGGAAGATGTAATCAGCATGATAAAAGTAGTCATAAAAAATTTGAAAATTACAAGCACAGTTAAAAAATATCTTTAGAGAAGGTGGCTTGTGACAAAGAAGGTGAAACTATATTGAACTAGGTGAAATCTTCTGTTAAAGTTATGATAACTTACTAAAATTTCCAGGGTTTGACAGTAGAAAAGACTGGAGTGTTAGTGATGGAATTAGAATCAGCTGTCCAAAGCACCAGTCAAGATGCAGCAGAATGTCATAGTTGATAGCATGAAAGTCTGGGTTTAAGTTCTGGCTTTTCCATTAATGAGCTCTTTGATCTTGGGCAAGTTGTTTAATCTCTCTGTGCCTCAGTTTTTTGTGTTTTTTTTTGTTTTTGTTTTTGTTTTTATTAAATGTGTATATATCTCATTGAACTGCTGTGAGGATTAACGGAGATAATACATACAAAATAACCTCCAGAGATCTGCTCAATGATAAATCCTAAATGAATATGATTTATTGGTATTTCTTCCATGTCCAACCACTGTGAGACTTCTGTAGGACCACTTATAAAATCTCTGACCTTCAGTTTACATGTCTATCAGATGGCTGTAGCATCAACTCAGTATTTGAGGTAAAGATGAAAGTGGATAAAAGATTGCACTCCTCCCACCTGAAGGGAGGACTGGGTTATTTTGCCTTGTATTTCAGCAGGTTGTGGAACTCTTTGGATCCATTAAATAAGGCAGAAATGAAGCTCTGCTCATTTTAGACCTAGACCGTAACAAACTAGAAGCTTCCACCTTCTAGTTCTTGGAACACTAGCACTTAGCACCCAGGCATTGTGCAATGAGGAGAGGGACCGAGGTCTCCAAAGCAGCAGCAGCACTGAATTCCCAGCTGGAAGCCAGCACCGCTTTGCCAGCCTTATATACAAGCCTTCTTAGAAGTGGATCCTGCAGGCCCAAGCAAGCTGTTACTATTAACACCATCTGGAGCAGAGACAATCCATCCCCAATGAACGCTGCCCAAAAGGCAGATTTGTGAACCAAATGATTATTGTTGTTTTTAAGCCACTATATTTTAGAATGGTGTGTTAAACACCAGGTAACGGAAACTGCTATTATGTCAACACCCTCTATGTGTTTCCTAAATGAAATCTAACATTTAATTTAGATGGTAGGACTGAAGTTAAATAGCAGCCTCATGTTCATAGTAATTAACAGACTTATGAACAGAGCTGTATTTCTGTCAAAGATCTCAATCCTTATTTATATCACAATTTAATGCATGCTTATGCCTTCAGTAGGGTCTCCTGGAACTTGGAGTAGAATACATTGGTATCTGGATATATTATATCTCAGTTTATGATTCCTTTTTGTTCTAGAAAGATAGAAAGCATTACCTCTTTATTTTTGTAGACATCTCCTTGGTAGACTTATGTCAGAGTTCATTCAAATATTGCCTTTTAGGTACAATTTGATTTTATTATACTAACAACCTATCGTCAATCAGTTAATGTAGTTCGACATCATTTGCACCACCAAGACCAGGAAGTACTGGATAGCTGGTTTATTACAGGTGATTTGCATTATTCATCTAAGTGCTTATAAGGTTCTACTCTAACTAAGACCCCAGAGATCTAACTTTTACCCCTTTGCTCACATCAAAAAGCATAAAACTATGAATTGTGTAAAGAAGAGATTTCAGAGTTTGAGAACCCAGAGAAATGATGTATCCCTTTTGGGAAATGCCTTGCTTCATGCATCTTTTAGATAGCTAATGCCAATTAGCTAGAATTATGGTTGAATTTAATATGTAATTTTATAAAAGGTTTCCTAATTAGATCCATAGGGTGGTGCAGCATCTAAGTTTAAAGCCCAGCAGTTGTAAAGAGATTGCTAGCAAGCTCAGGGGTTGTGAAGGCTGGCAAGTCCAGTCCTCCCCTGGAATCTGCAATTCCTTAGGTAGCATCTAGGGATAGCTGTGAGGCTACTGCTCAAGCCCAGAAGATAATAGCTGCCTCACCAGGAGCAAGAGCCACTAGGAAAGTGAGTCTATACTATTCCTGAACCGACGGTGGTGTTCATAAGCATTCCATGAAAGAAAGCATCCTGTGTTACTAATTGGAGCTATTTTCCAACTTAGGCTCATGACAAGGACGGCCAAAGGGGTGGAACAAATGATCTGAATGTATAAATTACACCACATATTTTATTTTTTCACAATTTAAAAATGAAAAACTAAGCTCCTTCTAAATGTGTTGTTGTAATATAGATTTTCTAGCATGTGCTTGAAAAATTTTGTCTCCTCAAGATGATCAACCTGCACCAAAAGAAATGTTGAAACTTTGCCAACTGTTCCATTAAATTGAGCACTTGATGTACGTTGAAACTTATATTGACCTTGTAATCCAGCAGATACCTACTCTTAATAAAGGCACCAGCATGTAGGTCCTAGTTTAGATGTATAAAATAATAGATCTTATCAGAAACAGTATGTTTTAACTCTGCTCTTGCTGTGACAGCTGCTATGATTACAAATTATCCTCACTTTACGTTACTGAAATCCAATGAACTCCAAACTAAAATTTAGCAACACTGAATTTTTAAATAGTGATTGAGGTGAGGATGATAGTTAAATTATGGAGCATTGATATAAGAGATGCAGTGAAGGTAGAAAATGTGTGAATGTTAAGTGCCTTTATTATTCATTTTACATTTCATCAGGTACCACATGGCATGAAAATATGCTGTCTTACTTCATTTCCTCACTACCATGACTGAGCTGCCCCACTCTTTGCTGCTGGCTTTTTTTTTTAAGTCACAATCTTTAGGGGCTACCTAATATTTTAAGGATAAGGATAAGATGGATGAGGATTCCCTGAATAAGTTTAAGATTTGTACTCTAAAGGTAATCTCTTTGTTTAATGTCAGCTATGTGAAAGTGCAACATAAATAAAATAATTCCAAGGCTTCATATTCTCAAAAGATGTATCATGGTGTGTTTTACATCTGATGCATTTACAATTAGTACTAACAGGCAAGTCTCCTTTACACATTTTGAAGTGTATACCTCAGATAATGATTGTTTTTTAAATATACGAATATAGATTTTAGGTTGATATATTTGGCAGGGGTTCTGTATATTTTCGTGTGGAAGTCAGCGATCTAAGAACATTGACATAATGACTGGAGAAGTATGCTCCAGTTTGGGTAACTTATCTCTGAATAGGTTGAGGGCAGAACTATCATCAGTTATACTTCAGGTGTTATAATAGGTAATTACGACATATTCAATCAAGTTAATGTATGATTTGACTTTGTTACACTAACCCATCAATTATGCATATTACTAACAATTACTGATTATGATTTTTTGTTTGTTTTTAGATATAAAAAATGGGTTCACTGTGTGGGATTTTTTTTTTAATGTGGGATATTTTTTTTGAAGGATTTTATTCACTAGGACTTGATATTGGGCAGACTACCAGGCTTGGATGATGGATATGTGGTCACAACAAAGAGAAAATAGATAGTGATGATGGGTGGCATTATTTTAATCACAAGTAATTTTCTCTTCATAATAAGATATTATTCAATTGAGTTGGAAATTTCAACTTAATGTATTGTTTTTATAAGACACTTCTATAGGTTGTTAAAATTTCTTAACCACAGCATTGTTTTTTATTTCATCAATGATAGTGATAAGGTTATCACCAAATTTAAGAAATAAGTTTATAAAATTAAAGATGCTGATCTGATAACATGCATTAGAATTTTCTTAACAGAAGCATGACCATTTTTCAGAAGACATTGTATAGACAGGAAAACATGCCCATGGGGAAACAATTCAGTGAATTTAAAGGTCCAAGGATTTACTGTATGATTAATGTAAACTTTAGGCCATACAAAGGCATTATTTTTAATCTACAAATTCTACCTTTATTCTACCACATGGCTACATATTTTTTCTTTCTATATTTTGAGCACATTCCATTTTATATTCATTCTGAAGTTAAATATATACACTTACTCTATATACTCTATAAATTATAAATTCTTCTCATATAATTTATTGAGCTAGATGTCTACAATATACCAGGCGCTGAGCTTGGCAATGAATATGAGAGAGAACATGGTAGAATGTTGGAGAGCCTTTATTTTCTGACATGGAGTGAACAAATTTCTAAAAGCTTTCTAGATGAGCCATCAAGAAAATTATTCTGCAACAATTTCTACTTGTTACAAAGAAAAATTAGACAAAGAAAAATTCTATATTCATTACGGTATTATTTCAGAACCATACCAGTAATAAATGTTATAAATTAGACTACATATAAAAGTCTCAGCCATTTGATTTTAAGACTTTAATCATCAGATCGTAGTCTACTTTCACATGTGAAATACTGAAAGATTGTGTAGGTGAAGTTCTGACTTTGGGGGCTTACTTTGGGGGAAAAGACAGTATGGAAAAGTTTTAACACCAGTAAACAATGCAAATAACAGTTCAGAGTCATCATGTGGGAAATGATTTGGACCATCTGTGCTGTAGAAGTTTAATAGATTCAGGACAATGGGACAGAACAGCACAATGGGAAAACTTGATACTTCCAAAAGTAGTGGAAAGGCAGAGAGAAAGTTGGTGAGCACTACAGGCAAGCAATTCAGACAAGTGGAAAATCACAAAATATGCTTGAGGCGGAACAGACTGTAGAAAGTATTTTTCTTTTGACAGTTTTCTAATAAGTACATTGATTATTAATCTTATGTTTAAAAAACAATAATGAAAAATTATAAAACTAATGATAGCCCACTTTACTCTGTGCTAAATGCTATTATTTTGCAGATATTGATTTATGACCTAAATGTCCACAACCCTCCCTACACTGCTTAATTCTCAAATAAGAAATCTGAGGCACACAGAGGTAAATTGACTTTCCCAGACCATCCGTTTAGTGATTAAGAGAGCAAATTTCTAAACCAGGACATCTAGTTCCAGATACCACACCCTGGATATTTATATTACATCCCAAGTCCACTTTGAAACACTGCAGGTTCTTTAAAGATACAAAGAATAGTTCCTTTATTGTTGTCCCTGTCAAATTCATACCTATGCAGAGCTTAGCAGGTTCACAAGTTTACAAGTTGTTCTTTGACTGGGTTTCCTAACACCTTCTCAAGTTTCTGTAGAGATAAATGATCTGATATATGTAAAGTGCTTAGCACAGTGCAGGACATCACATATTATAAGCATTTAACAAATAAACATTAAGCAAATAATAAATAGTAAAAGAAAAAGTAGCAGCAGAAGGGAAGAATAATATTGTGGCAGTAAGATAATAGTAAACACATAGTAAACACATTTTTACTCTGTGCTAAGCGTTATTCCAAGCACTTCATGTTTAAATCACTTAGTCTTCAAAACACTCTAAGACTTTGGTGATATTACGATCCCTATTTACAGTTCAGAAAACTGAGGCACAGAGGTTAAATAAATTCCCAAATGTACACAGTTCTGGAGTCCCAACTCAGAAACATTGTACTAAATTGCTTTTTTGTTGTTCTTTTTGTTTGTTTCTTTGTTTGTTTTAAAGATTTGTTTACTTGTTTGAGAGAGAGTACACGTGAGCAGGGGAAGGGGCAGAGGGAGAGAGAGAATCTTAAGGGTTCCACGCCCAGCATGGAGCCCAATGTGGGGCTTGATCTCATGATCCCAAGATCATGACCTGAGATGAAATCAAGAGTCGGACACTTAACCGACTGAGGCACCCAGGTGCCCCTGTACTAAATTGCTTTTATTTTATATGCTTTTATCTCTCCATAAATCAGTAATTTCCCATCTGAAGAAGCATATCCTCCAGGGATTGAGCCAGAGTGAGCCATAACCACTCCTTGCTCAAGCCCATGGCTAAATGAGCTTTTGTAAATGATAGGTATATTTATTGTACTGGGGTGGGGGTTATAAGGGTTATATGGTAGACACACTCAACACTTAGTTGTGTTAGATTTTCAAAAATAATTGAGCTTATTTCTGACTCTGGGATAAAGAAGTAAATTTGAAAATGCTTCAGAGGTCACATTTCTATTAATTTTGCCTTTAGATTTAGATTTATTTCTTAGATTAGAATATCTCTGGCTCTTATAACTGCCTGAAAAAATTTCCTGTGTACCATTGAAGGGTGTTAGCACAGAATTCCACCATAAATCCTGCATGTTTTTTTTTTCTCTCTCTCAGTGTATATCTGTATGTACATATAGAGGGAGAGAAAGGAAATATATACAGTATATATGTATATATATTTTAGATTGACAGAAAATTTGCAAAGATAGTAGTGCTCTCATACACTAGTTTCTGTTATTAACATCTTACATTAGTATGATACATTTGTTACAATTAACCAGTTTTGATACATTTTTGTTGAAGTTGCAACTTTATTTAGATTTATTTTAGTTTTCATCTAATGTCCTTTTTGTGTTCCAGAATCTCATACAAAGTACCATGTTACATTTAGATGCCGTATCACCTTAGGCACTCATACTTTAAATTTCTTTTTTTAAAGATTTTATTTATTTATTCGACAGAGATAGAGACAGCCAGCGAGAGAGGGAACACAAGCAGGAGAGTGGGAGAGGAAGAAGCAGGCTCATAGCGGAAGAGCCTGATGTGGGGCTCGATCCCATAACACCGGGATCATGCCCTGAGCCAAAGGCAGACGCTTAACCGCTGTGCCACCCAGGCGCCCCTCAGACTTTAAATTTTTTAAACAATTTTATTTAGGTATGATTAACATACAAAAAGCTGTACATATTTAATGTATGCAACTTAATTAGTTTGAGGATAAGTATATATCTGTAAAACAGTCACCACAATCTATGCCATAAACATATCCATCTCCTTCAAAAGTTTCCTTTCATCCTCTTTAATTATTTTTATTATTATTATTATTATTATTAAGAGTACACCATAAGATGTAGTGTGTTAGAAAATTGTTTAAGTGTAATGTTGTTAACTATAGGTAAAATACTATATAGTAGATCTCTAGGAGTTATTCAACTTACATGATTGAAACTTTGTCCTCTTTGACTAATAATGCTTCATTTCCTTCTCTTCCTTAGCTCCTGTCAGCCACCGTTCTACTTTCTGTTTATATGAGTGTGACTATTTTAGACTTCTCATATAAATGCAGTCATGCTGTATCTGTCCTTATATGTTTGGCTTATTTTACTTAGCTTAATGCTCTCCAGGTCCTAAGTTGTAACAAAAGGCAGACTTCCTCCTTTTTAATGGCTGAATAATATTCCATTGTATGTATATAACACATTTTCTTCATTCATTTGTTCACAGGAACTTAGGCTGTTTCCATATCTTGCCTATTATAGATAATGCTGCAATGAATATGGGAGTGCAGATATCTCCTTGAGATCCTGATTTTAATTCCTTTAGATATATGCCCAGAAGTGGGATTGCTAGATCATATGGTAGTTCTATTTAAATTTTGGAGGAACCTCCATACTGTTTTCCATAGTAACCGTATAAAATATATCCCCACTAGCAGTGTATAAGGGTTCCAGTTTCTCCATATCTTTGCCAATATTTGTTAACTTTTGTTGTTTTGTTTTGTTTTGTTTTGTTTATAATACTGGCCATCATAACATACATGAAATGTCTCATCGTAGTTTTAATATGCATTTCACTGAGAATTAGTGATGTTGGCCATTTGTGTGTCTCCTTTGGAGAAAATCTATTCAGTTACTTTGCTCATCTTTTAATTGGGTTATTTGGTTGTTTACTCTTGAGTTGCAAGAATTACTTAAGTACTTTGGATAGTAACTCTTTATTATATATACATTTGGCAAATATTTTCTAACATAGGTTTCCATTTTATTTTGTTGATTATTTCCATTGTTGTGTGGAAAATTTGTAGTTTGATATAGTCCCGCTTGTCTATTTTTGCATTTGCCTGTGCTTTTGGTGTCACAGAAATCATTGCCAAGAACAATGTGAAAAAGTTTTTTCCTATGTCTTTTAGGAGCTTTATGGTTTCAGGTTGTATGTTTAGGTCTTTCATCTATTTTGAATTAATCGTATTTATCATTTAAGATAAGGGCCAACTTCATTCTTTTGCATGTGGATATTTCATTTTCCCAGTACCATTTATTGAAGAAACTATCCTTTCCCCATTGTGTATTCTTGGCACTCTTGTCAAAGATCAGTTGACTGTATTTACATGAGTTTATTTCAAGGCTTTCTGTTCTATTATTCTTTATGTCTATTTTTTATGCTAGTACTATTTTGTTTTGATTACTATAACGTTGTAGTTTGGAATCAGGAAGTGTGATGCCTCCAGCTTTGTTCTTCTTGCTCAAAATTGCTTTGTCTATTCTGGGTCTTTTGTGATTTCCATATGAAACATACTTTTTTTCCCCCCAGTAAAAAATGCCATTGAGATTTTAATAGGGATGGGATTGAATCTGTAGATTACTTTAGGTAGTGTGGACATTTTAACCTATATTAACTCTTCTATTCTATGAATACGTGATGTCTTTCCATTTATTTGTGTCAGCTTTATTTCATGAACATTTTAGTAATTTTCAATGTATAAGTATTTCTCCTTGGATAAGTTTATTCCTATTTTATTCATTATGATGCTATGTGGGACCATTTTCTTAATTTCATTTTGTGATGGTTCGCTGTTGGTGTATGGAAAAGCAACTGGTTTTTGGATATTGATTTGTATCCTGCAACTTTACTGATTTTGTTGATTAGTTCTAACTATTCTTTGAATGAGTGTTTAGGGCTTTCAACATATGGGATCATGTCATCTGCAAATGCATGATTTTACTACTTGCTTTCCATTTTGGATACATTTTACTCCTTTTTTTGCCTAATATCTCTGCCTAACACCTTCCAGCACTGTATTGAATAGAAGAGGTGAAAAAAGGGTTTTCGGAAAATTATGGTGGAGTAGGAAGATACTAGGCTCCCCTTGTCATGCAAACAATATGTATCAAATCATCCTAAATAGTCCAGTTGACCTGAAGACTGACAGAACAAACTCCACAACTAAAGGGAGAGAAGAGACCACACTGAAGAAGGTAGTAAGTGCAGAGACGTGGTTTTGGGGACAAATGGGTCATGGCTGCTGCAGAAACGAAGGAGCTATGGTCACAGAGAATGGTGAGAGAGACAGAGAGGGAGAGAGAAGAGCATGAAGAGGAATGCACAAGAATGTTTCTCCAGTGGCTCTGACTTGGAAAACAAGAGGGGCTGAATTTCTTGAGTTCTTGCAGCTAGCAGGGCTATAAAGCCTGAAGTTTTAAAGGTCAGCAGGGTTGGCTGGCTTAGAACCTAGAGGCCATTGCCTGTTTCCTGGAGAGAAGGAAGGCAAACAACACGGGGTAGGACAGCATGGAAATAGCAATCTGAAGAACTCCTGGGGCACAGAGTGGAGAGATTCTTTGCTCTTTTCAGAGCAAGCCCATGAGAGGCAACATTCACAGAGATACCTCTCCAGGAACAGAGGAGCTGGCCAGTGCCACTTCCCTCCCCACCTCACATCAAAAACACAGAGGCCTCTCTGAGAAGGCTGCCTAACCTGCTTGTACCAAACCCCACCCCCCACACACACATACTCTGGTGGGATTGCCTTTCCCAGTCATGCTTGCCTCAGTCCCAGCATGGAGCAGGCCCCTCCCACAGAAGACCAGCACAAACCCCTGCCCACACCACATCTCCTGGCCAGAGACTTCTGCAGGGCCTCAGTTCCAGTGGAGGTAGTGACAATCTCATTTCACAAACAGACTAGAGCACACTTAGTTAAAACACACCACATTCAGGCCAGAGACCAAACACTGCCCACATCAGGCAAAGAGAGCCTTTGCAGAGAACTGACCTGAAAGATAGAGCAGCCAAAACACACCAGCAGAGCACACACCAGAGACACTCCATGAAGCACCAAGCCCTGGGGACTGCGTGACCTCTTCATCAGAAGGCCATTATTTCAGGAGCAAGAGACATAACTGGCATTTTTAACACAGAGAAGAAGGTGGAGACCCAGACAAAATGCCAAGATGGAGGAATGTATCCCAAATGAAAAAAAAAAAAAATAGGGCCATGACTAGAGATCTAAGTGAGACAGATGTAAGTAATATGCCTGATGGAGAATTTTTTTTTTTTAATATTGTATATTGGGGGAGGGGAATGACCAGGGTAGGGGCAGAGGAGGGAAAGAGAGAATCCTCAGAAAACTCCACACTGAGCATGGAGCACCACACTGAGCTCTGACCTGATGTGAGACTTGATCCTGTGACTCTGAGATCATGACCTGAGCCGGAACTTAGAGTTGGACACTTAACCAGCTGAGCCACCCAGGTGCCCCTGATGGAGAATTTAAAGCCACAATCATAATGATACTCACTGGGCTTGAGAAAAGAATAGAAGATATCAGTAAGACCCTTACCACAGAGATAGAAGAGTTAAAAAAGAATCAAAGATGAAAAGTCCAATAAATGCATTTGGAAACAGGCTTGATGCAATGAACAGTAGGCTGGAAGAAGCAGAGGAATGAATTAGTGACCTAGAGGACAAAGTAATGGAAGTTAATGAAGAGGAACGAAAGAGAGAAAGAAGAATTATGCAACATGGGAATAGACTTAGGAAACACAGTGACTCTATCGAATGTGATAATATTCATACAGTAGGAGTCCCAGAATAAGAAGAAAGAGAGAAGGGGGCATAAAATTTATTTGAAGAAATAACAACAGAAAACACCCCTAATCTGGGGAAGGAGAGAGACATGCATATCCAGGAGGCACAGAGAGCTCCCATCAAAATCAACAAAAGCAGGCCAAGACATATTGTAATTAAATTTGAAAAATATAGTGACAAAGAAAAAATCTTGAAAGCAGCCAGACAAAAGAAGTCCTTATCTTACAAGGGAAGACCCATAAGACTAGCTGGAGATAGCTCAACAGAAATGTGGCAAGCCAGAAGGGAGTGGTATGATATATTCAACATATGAAATGGAAAAAATCTGCAGCCAGCCAATAACACTATCCAGAAAGGCTATCTTTCAGAATAAAAGGAAAGAAAAAGAGTTTCCCAGAAAAACAAAAGCTAAAGGAGTTCATGACCACTAAGCCAGCCCTGCAAGAAATATTAAAGGGGACTCTGAGTGCAAAGGAGAAACCAAAGAAAGGATTAGAGAAAACCTCTAGAAACAATGACAAAACAAGTAATAAAATGGCAATAACTACTTTGAATGTAAATGGAGTAAACACTCTAATCAAAAGACATACAGTGTCAGAATGGATTAAAAAAAAAACAAAAAACAAGGCCCATCTCTATGTTGTTTACAAAAGACTCCCTTTAGACCTAAAGACAAATCCAAATTGAAAGTGAGGGGATGGAGAAGTATTTATCATGAAAATAGACATCAAAATAAAGCTGGAATAGCAATACTTATAGTAGACAAACTAGACTTTAAAACAAAGATTGTAAGAGACAAAGAATGGCACTATGTCAAAATAAAGGGGACACACCAGTAAGAAGATATAGCAATTGTAAATACTTATGCACCCAAGATGAAGCACCCAAATATATAAAACAATTAATAACCAAACATAAAGGAACTCATTTATAATAATACAATAATAGTAGGGGACTTTAACACCCCACTTACATCAAAGGACAGATCATCTAAACAAAATCAACAAGGAAATAATGGCTTTGAATGACATACTGAATCAGATGGACTTAACAGTTACATTCAGAACATTCTATCCTAAAAACAGCAGAATACATGTTCTTTTCAAGTGCTCATGGAACATTCTCCAGAATAGATCACATATTAGGTCACAAAACAGACCTCAACAAATACAAAAAGACTGAAATCATACCACACATCTTTTCTGACAAAAACACCATGAAACTAGAAGTCAACCACAAGAAGAAATTTGGAAAGACCACAAATATGTAGAGGTTAAACAGCATGTCACTAAACAGTGAATGGGTCAACTGGGAAATCAAAGAAGAAAAATAACCAGGGAAACAAAAGGAAATGAAAACACAACAGTCCAAAGCCTATGGGATGGAACAAAAGTTGTCCCAAGAGGGAAGTGTGTATACAGGACTACCTTAAGAAGCAAGAAAAATCTCAAATAAACAACCTTACCTAATACCTAGGAAAGCTAGAAAAAAGAACAGCGAAGCCTAAAGCCAGCAGAAGGAAGGAAATAATAAAGATTAGAGCAAAAATAAATGATATAGAAACTAAAAAACTAAACTAAAGTAGAACAGATCAATGAAACCAGGAGCTGGTTCTTTGAAGAAAGTAATAAAACCAATAAACCTCTAGCCAGACTTATCAAAAAGAAAATAGAGAGGACCCAAATAAAATCATGAATGAGAGTGGAGAAATAACCAACACCACAGAAATTCAAAGAAATATAAGAGAATATTATGAAAAACTATATGTCAACAAATTGGACAACCTGGAAGAAGTGAATAAATTCATAGAAACACACAAACTACTAGAACTGAAACAGGGAGAAATAGAACACTTGAACAGACTGACAACCAGCAAAGAAACTGAATCAATAATCAGAAACAGAAGTCCAGGGCTGGAAGGCTTCACAGGCAAATTCTACCTAACGTTTAAAGAGAAGTTAATGCCTATTCTTCTCAAGCTGTTCAAAAAAATAGAAGAGGAAGGAAACTTCCAAACTCATTCTACAAGGCCAGCATTACCATGATACCAAAACCCAATAAAGACTCCACTAAAAGAGAACTACAGCCCAATATCCTTGACGAGCATGAATGCAAAAATGTTTGATAAAATACTAGCGATCCGAATCCAACAAAACTTAAAAAAAGATCACTCACCACAATCAAATGGGATTTGTTTCTGGGTTGCTAGGCTGGTTCAGTATTCTCAAATCAATCAATATGATACAGCACATTAATAAAAGAAAGGATAAGAATCTCATGATCATTTCAGGAAAAAAGTGACCCATTCATGATAAAAACCCTCAACAAAATATGTTTAGAAGGAACATACCTCAACATAATACAGGCCATATATGAAAAACCCACAACTCAGATCATTCTCAATGGGGAAAAACTGAGAGCTTTTCCTCTATGGTTAGGAACAAGTCAGGGATGTCCACTCTCATCACTGTTATTTAACATGGTACTGAAAGTCCTAGCCACACCAGCCAAAGAACAAAAAGAAATAAATGTATCCAAATCATCAAGGAAGAAGTCAAACTTTCACTATTTGCAGATGACATGATACACTGTATAGAAAACCTGAAGGACTCCACCAAAAAACTGATAGAACTGACGCAGGAATTCAGTAAAGTCACAGGATACAAAATCAATGTACAGAAATTGTTGCATTTGTATAAACCAATAAGCAACAGAAAGAGAAGTTGAAGAAACAATCCCATTTACAATTGCACCAAAAACAATAAGATACCTAGAAATAAACCTAACCAAAGGGATAAAAGACTTGTACACTGAAAACTATAAAACCCTGATGAAAGAAACTGAAGAGTCCACAAAGAAATGGAAAGACACTCCATACTCCCAGATTGGAAGAAAAAAAAATTGTTAAAATGTCTATACTTCCCAAAGCAATATATACATTTAATGCAATCCCTATCAAAATACCAACAGCATTTTTCACAGAGTAAAACAAACTATCCCAAAATTTGTATGGAACCACAAAAGACCCTGAATAGTCAAAGCAACTTTGAAAAAGCAAAGCTGGAGGCATCACAATTCCAGACTTCAAGTTATATTACAACGCTGTAGTGATGAAAACGGTATGGTACTGGCAAAAGAATAAACACATAGATCAATAGAACAGAATAGAAAACCCAGAAATGAACCCACAATTAAATGGTCAATTAATCTTTGACAAAGCAAGAAAAGAAAATTCAGTCCAGTGGGAAAAAGGCAGTCTCTTCAACAAATGGTGTTGGGAAACCTGGACAGCCACATGCAAAAGAATGAAACTGGGCCACTTTTTTTATACCATACACAAAAGTAACTTTCTAGGGTGCCTGGGTGACTCATTTGATTAAGCATCTGCCTTCGGCTTAGGTCACGATCAAGCCCTGTGTCAGGCTCCCTCCTCAGCTAGGAGTCTGCTTCTCCCTCTCCCTCTGCCCTTCCACCTTGCTCATGCTCTATCTCTCGCTCTCAAATAAATAAAATCTTTAAAAAAATAATTTTCAAAATGTATTAAAGACCTACATATGAGACATGAAACCATCAAAATCCTAAAGGGGAACACAGGCAGTAACCTCTTTGACATTGACCATAGTAACTCCCTTCTAAATATGTCTCCTGAGGCAAGGGAGACAAAAGCAAAAATAAACTATTGGGACTTCATCAAAATGAAAAGCTTCTGCACAATCAACAAAAGTAAAATGCAACCTATAGAACAGGATAAGATATTTGTAAATAACAAGACTGATAAATGGTTAGTATCCAAAATATATAAAGAACTTATAAAACTCAACACCCCCAAAACAAACCAATTAAAAAATGGGCAGAAAACATGAATAGACATTTTTCCAAAGAAGACATGCAGATGGCCGACACATGAAAAGATGTACAACATCAGGGAAATGCAAATCGAAACTACAATGAGCTATCACCTCACATCTGTCAGAATGGCTAAAATCAACAGCACTAGAAACAACAGGTGTTAGCAGGGATGTGGAGAAAGGGCAATCCACTGTTGGTGGGAATGCAAACTGGTGCAGCCACTCTAGAAAACAGTATGGCATTTCCTCAAAAACTTAAAAATAGAGCTACTCTATGATCCAGCAATTGCACTACTGGGTATTTACCAAAAAAATACAAAAATACTAAATCAGAAAAAAAAAAACTGATTCAAAGAGATACATGTACTCCAATGTTTATAGCAGCATTATCTACAATAGCCAAACTATGGAAACAGGCCAAATGTCCATTGACTGATGAATGTATAAAGAAGAATGTATAAATGAATACATACACACACA
This sequence comes from Ailuropoda melanoleuca, assembly GCF_002007445.2. Taxonomy (NCBI): domain Eukaryota; kingdom Metazoa; phylum Chordata; class Mammalia; order Carnivora; family Ursidae; genus Ailuropoda; species Ailuropoda melanoleuca. Next base: position 19,454,354 of record NC_048236.1, read on the forward strand.
CACACACACACACACACACACACAAATGGATGGAGCTAGAGCATATTATACTAAATGAAATAAGTTAGTTGGAGAAAGACAAATACCATGTGATTTCACTCATATGTGGAATTGAAGAAACAAAACAAATGAGCAAATGGGGAAAAAAGAGAGAGACAGAAGCAAACCAAGAAACAGACTCTTCATTATGGAGAACAAACTGATGGTTACCAGATGGGAGATGCGTGGGGGGATGGGTGAAATAGAGGATGAGGATTAAGGAGTGCACTTAACTTTGAGCACTGAGTAATGTATAGATTTGTTGAATCACTATATCGTACACCTGAACTAATATTACACTGTACTGGAGTTTAAGTTAAAAGAAAAAAAAAGAAGAAGAGGTGAGAGAGGGCATCATTATCTTGTTATAGATCTTAGAATAAAAGCTTGCAGTTTTTCACCATTGAATATAATGCTGGCTGTGGGTTTTTATATATAGACCTTTTCATGTTGAGCTAAGTTCCTTCTATACCTAATTTGTTGACACTTTTTATCGTAACACACTGTTGAATTTTATCAAATGCCTATTCTGCATCTATTGAAATGATCATGTGATTTTCATCCTTCTGTCTGTTTATGTGGTATGTCACAGTGATTGATATATGTACATTGACCCATCTTTTCATCCCAGAGATAAATCCCAGTTGGTCATGCTGTATGATTTTAATGCTGTGTTGAACTCAGTTGCTGCTATTTTATGATGAAATTTTTCATTCATGCTATCAGAGGTATTGAATGGTAGTTCTGTTTTCTGTGCTGTCTGTATGGCTTTGTTTTTAGGGTGATGCTGGCCTCATAGAATGAGTTTGGAAGTGTTCTCTATCTCTTTGGCGGGGGGTAGTTTAAGAAGGATCGGTATTCTATGTTTGTAAAATTCACCTATGAGGGCATCTGGTCTTGGGCTTTTCGTTGTTGGGAGCTTGTGCTAATCATCCAGTTTCTACTTGTTACTGGTCTCTTCAGGTTTTCTACTTCTTCTTTTTTTTTTAATGATTTTTTAAAATTATGTTAATCACCATACAGTACATCCCCGGATTCCGATGTAAAGTTCGATGCTTCATTAATTGCGTATAACACCCAGTGCACGATGCAATACGTGTCCTCCTTACTACCCATCACCAGTCTATCCCATTCCCCCACCCCCTCCCCTCTGAAGTCTTCAGTTTGTTTCTCATAGTCCATAGTCTCTCATGTTTCATTCCCCCTTCTGATTACCCCCCTTTTCTTTATCCCTTTCTTCCCCTACCGATCATCCTAGTTCTTATGTTCCATAGATGAGAGAAATCATATGATAATTGTCTTTCTCTGCTTGACTTATTTCACTTAGCATTATCTCCTCCAGTGCCGTCCATGTTGCAGCAAATGTTGAGAATTCGTTCTTTCTGATAGCTGAGTAATATTCCATTGTATATATGGACCACAGCTTCTTAATCCAGTCATCTGTTGAAGGGCATCTCGGCTCCTTCCATGATTTGGCTATTGTGGACAATGCAGCTATGAACATTGGGGTGCATATGGCCCTTCTCTTTACTACGTCTGTATCTTTGGGGTAAACACCCAGTAGTGCAATGGCTGGGTCATAGGGTAGTTCAATTTTTAACTTTTTAAGGGACCTCCACACTGTTTTCCAGAGTGGCTGTACCAACTTGCATTCCCACCAACAATGTAGGAGGGATCCCCTTTCTCCACATCCTCTCCAACAATTGTTGTTTCTTGCCTTGTCTATCTTTGCCATTCTAACTGGCGTAAGGTGGTATCTCAGTGTGGTTTTGATTTGAATTTCCCTGATGGCTAATGATTTTGAACATTTTTTCATGTGTCTGTTAGCCATTTGTATGTCTTCATTGGAAAAGTGTCTGTTCATATCTTCTGCCCATTTTATGATTTGTTTATTTGTTTCTCGTGTATTGAGTTTGAGAAGTTCTTTGTAGATCTTGGATACCAGTCCTTTATCTGTGGTGTCCTTTGCAAATATATTCTCCCATTCCGTGGGCTGTCTCTTAGTTTTTTTGACTGTTTCCTTGGCTGTGCAGAAGCTCTTTATCCTGATAAAGTCCCATAAGTTCATTTTATCTTTTATTTCTCTTGCCTTTGGAGATGTGTCGTGAAAAAGGTTGCTCTGGCCGATGTCATAGAAGTTGTTGCCTATGTTCTCCTCTAGAATTTTGATGGATTCCTGTCTCACATTGAGGTCTTTCATCCATTTGGAGTTTATTTTTGTGTATGGTGTGAGAGAGTGGTCAAGTTTCATTCTTTTGCATGTAGCTGTCCAATTTTCCCAGCACCATTTATTGAAGAGACTGTCTTTTTTCCACCGGATGTTTTTTCCTGCTTTATCAAAGATTAGTTGCCCAAAGAGCCGAGGGTCCATTTCTGGGTTCTCTATTCTGTTCCATTGGTCGATGTGTCTGTTTTTGTGCCAGTACCATGCTGTCTTTGTGATCACAGCTTTGTAGTACAGCTCGAAATCCGGCATTGTGATGCCCCCAGCTTTGTTTTTCCTTTTCAACAGTTCCTTGGAGATTCGGGGCCTTTTCTGGTTCCATACAAATTTAAGGACTATTTGTTCCAGTTCTTTGAAAAATGTCCTCGGTATTTTGATCGGGATAGCATTGAAAGTGTAGATTGCTCTGGGTAGTATGGACATTTTAACTATGTTAATTCTTCCAATCCATGAGCATGGAATATTTTTCCATCTTTTTATGTCTTCCTCAATATCTTTCAAAAGTGATCTATAGTTTCTAGCATATAGGTCCTTTACGTCTCTGGTTAAGTTAATTCCAAGGTAACGCATGGTTTTTGGTGTTATTGTAAATGGGATGGATTCCCTAATTTCTCTTTCTTCAGTCTCGTTATTCGTGTATAGAAATGCAACTGATTTCTGGGCATTGATTTTGTATCCTGCCACCTTACTGAATTGTTCTATAACTTCTAATAGTTTGGGAGTGGATTCCTTTGGGTTTTCCATATAGAGTATCATGTCATCTGCAAAGAGAGACAGTTTGACTTCTTCTTTGCCGATTTGGATACCTTTGATCCCTTTTTGTCTTCTGATTGCTGTTGCAAGGACTTCTAGTACTATGTTGAATAATAGTGGCGAGAGTGGGCATCCTTGTCGTGTTCCTGATCTTAAGGGAAAGGCTTCCAGCTTTTCCCCATTGAGAATAATGCTTGCAGTAGGCTTTTCATAGATGGCTTTTATGAGATTGAGAAATGTACCCTCTATTCCTACACTCTGAAGGGTTTTAATCAGGAAAGGATGCTGTATTTTGTCAAATGCTTTTTCTGCATCAATTGAGAGGATCATATGGTTCTTGAGTCTTTTCTTGTTGATATGATGTATCACATTGATTGATTTGCGAGTGTTGAACCATGCTTGCATCCCAGGTATGAATCCCACTTGGTCATGATGGATAATCCTTTTAATGTACTGTTGGATTCTATTAGCAAGGATCTTGTTGAGGATTTTGGCATCCATATTCATTAGAGAAATCGGTCTGTAATTCTCCTTTTTGAGGGGGTCTTTGCCTGGTTTGGGGATCAAGGTAATATTAGCCTCATAGAATGAGTTTGGTAGCTTTCCTTCTGTTTCTATTTTTTGAAATAGCTTTAGGAGAATAGGTATTATTTCTTCTTTGAATGTTTGGTAGAATTCCCCAGGAAAACCGTCTGGGCCTGGAGTTTTATTATTTGGAAGGTTGTTTATCACTGACTCAATTTCTTCATAGTTAATTGGCCTATTTAAGAAATCTATTTCTTCCTGTTTCAGTCTTGGTAGTTTATAGGTTTCCAGGAAGGCCTCCATCTCTTCCAGATTGTTTAGTTTTTTGGCATATAGCTGTTGATAAAAGTTTCTAATAATCCTTGCAATTTCAATGGTGCTGGTCGTGACCTCTCCCTTTTCAGTCATAATTTTAATAATCTCAGTCCTTTCTCTTTGTTTTTGGACAAGTTTTGCCAGTGGTCTATCAATTTTATGGATTCTCTCAAAGAACCAGCTTCTAGTCCTGTTGATCTGCTCTACTGTGGTTCTGGTCTCTAATTCATTGATTTCTGCTCTAATCTTGGTCAACTCCTTCCTTGTCAGTGGGTTAGGCCTGTCCCTCTGTTGCTGTTCCAGTTTCTTGAGGTGAGAATATAGAAACTGCATTTTAGATTTTTCTATTCTTTTGAGTGAGGCTTGGATGGCTATGTATTTCCCCCTTAGGACTGCCTTTGCAGTATCCCATAGGTTTTGGACCGTTGTGTATTCATTCTCGTTGGTCTCCATAAATTGTTTAATTTGTTTTTTGATTTCCTGGTTTATCGAGTCATTCTTGAGCAGGATGGTTCTTAGCCTCCAAGTGTTTGAGTTTCTTCCAGGTTTTTCCTTGTGGTTGAGTTCCAATTTCAGAGCGTTGTGGTCTGAGAATATGCAGGGGATAATTTCAATCTTTTGGTATTGGCTGAGACCTGTTTTGTGTCCCAGAGCATGATCTATTCTTGAGAATGTTCCATGGGCATTTGAATAGAATGAGTATTCTTTGGTTCTGGGGTGTAGTGTTCTATATATATCTATGAGGTCCAACTCGTCGAGTATGGCATTCAAAGCCTTTGATTCTTTGCTTAGTTTTTGCCAGGGTGTTCTGTCTATTTCTGATAGTGGGGTGTTGAGGTCCCCTACTATTACTGTGTTCTTATCTATATGTCTCTTTATTTTGGTTAAGAGTTGGCTTGTGTATCTTGCTGCTCCCCTGTTGGGGGCATATATATTAATAATTGTCATATCCACTTGTTGAATACTTCCTTTAAGAATAATATAGTGCCCTTCTGTATCTCTCTCTATGGCCTCTAGTTTAAAATCCAGTCTATCTGATATGAGAATTGCTACTCCAGCTTTCTTTTGAGGTCCATTTGCGTGGAAGATGGTACTCCATCCCCTTACTCTAAGTCTGAATGCATCTTTGGGTTCAAAATGAGTCTCTTGTAGACAGCAAATGGATGGGTCATGTCTTTTTATCCAATCTGCAACCCTGTGGCGTTTTATGGGAGAGTTTAAGCCATTTAGATTGATAGAGATTATTGACAGATATGATTTTAATGATGCCATTTCTCTTTAAAGTCTTTGTATCGGTTGTGACTTGCTGCTCTGTATCACTCTTGGGGCCTTTTTACCTTTATAGAGCCCCCCTTAATATCTCCTGTAGGGCTGGTTTCGTGGTTACGAAATTGGTTAATGATTGGCGATTTTGGAACGTCTTTATTTCTCCATCAATTCTGAATGACAGCTTTGCTGGATAAAGGATCCTTGGCTGCATGTTTTTCTCTGAAAGAGCTTTAAAAATGCCCCCCCAAGCCTTTCTCTCATTCCAGGTCTCTGTAGACAGGTCTGACGTAATCCTGATACCTTTGCCTTGGTACGTGAGAAATTTCTTTGCCCTGGCCGCTTTCAATACTGTATCCTTGGATCTAATATTTGCGAATTGCACTATGACATGCCGTGGCGTAGGTTTGTCCTGGTTGAGCTTGGATGGGGTCCTCTCTGCCTCTTGGACACGAATGCTTGTTTCCCTTGCTAGATTAGGGAAGTTTTCAGCTACAATTTGTTCAAATATCTCTTCTAGACCTCTGTTTTTCTCCACCCCTTCAGGGATGCCGATGATTCTGACATTGGATCGTTTCATAGAGTCAGTAATCTCCCGTAATCTACATTCGTGGGCGTGGATTTTTTTAAGACCAGCTTCTATTTTCGTTTTTTCTTCTACTAACCCATCCTCCAATTCGCTAACGCGTTCCTCTGCCTCGGTGACCCTGGCCGTCAGAGCCTCTAGTTTTGACTG
>NC_048236.1:19460864-19529901 GCF_002007445.2 Ailuropoda melanoleuca
AAGGTGGCTACCGCTTCCCGGCGCCCTGACACGGCGGCTCCCTCCCCCTTCTGTTTAGCTTCCGATATCTGTGCGCGGTTTCACGGCTCCCCGCTTCGTACCTCGATACTCAGCGCTGGAGATGTTCATTTGTAGAGATCCAGATGTATCTTCCTGCGTCTCAGGCTGATTCCGTGGATGTTCCTGCTGGTCTGGTACCTATCCAGCTCAACTCAGGGGACCGGCTGAAAAAGGGGTCCCCTACTCCTCCGCCATCTTAACCTCCTCCCAGGTTTTCTACTTCTTGATTCTGTCTTGGTAGGTTGTATGTTTCTAAAAATTTGGATGTGCCAAGCGTAAAGTCAGATATTATGAAATCGTTACACATTCCACATGATGTTGGCATACTTTCTGTTTTCCAGAGAAAGTCAGATTACTTGCTGATTTTTCATCTTTCATTACTGAAAAAGGATTCAAAATCAAATTTGGCTGAAATTATATCAGTATGCTTACCTCAATAAAACATACTTTTGGTACAAAGAGTCACAATTTTCCCATTCCTTCATCAGTCATCAGTATTGTTTAGATTTCTGTATATAGTTACACCTCTATGACAGGCACTAACAATGAAAATGTGTTTAGAAGTAGCTTCATTGGGGGAAAAGAAAAGTTTTAAAATCCTAACATGAATGGCTAAAAGAGTTGAGGACTATAATCTGTATGAGAGAAAATTAAGCAGGGTTTTGTTCTGTTTTGTTTTTCTGAATTATGTCTCTCTAAATTCATCTGTTGAAATCCAAATCCCCAGTCCCTCAGAATGTAAGTATATTTAGACTTAAAGTCTTTAAAGAGGTTATTGATTTAAATTAAGGCCCTCAAGCTGGGCCCTAATCCTACATGACTGTAATCCTTATAAGAGGAGGAAATTTGGATACACAGATGCACAAAGGAAGTATCGGCATGGAGGGAGGACCACCTGAGGACAAAGTAACAAGAGGGTGGCCATCTGCAAGCCAAGGCGAGAGGCCTCAGAGATCTACTATACTGACAATGTATCTCGAACTTCAGCCACAAAACCTGTGAGAAAATAATTTTCTGTTGTTTAAGCAACCTAGTCTGTGGTATTTTGTAATAACATCCCTAGCAAACTAGCAAACGGTAGAGAGGAGATGTGATAAGTCCTTGAATATCTGAAACAGTGCCATCTTAAAGTATACACACACTTGTTTTGAATTATGCCATAAGAAAAAAATGAGAGGCAAAAACTTCCAGAGATAAATTATACCAAACCTATAAGCTGACTTTTAAAAATAAATTAGATTTTTGTATTTTATTTTAAAGAATGAATAGTTGTTCGCTTTATATTGTTTAAATGGCAAAAAATGGGGGGGAAAGGGAGGGAGAAAGAAGAAAAGGAAGAAAAGCAAGGAAGAGGAGACTGATTATCCCTTTTAGCTATATAATTCTTATATTTAGGTATCAAGTTAGATAATGCTCTAGGAAATACTTTGCTAATCAGACGTCCTGTAGCACTCATTATGTTTTCTTGGATGTGGTTGATATGTGCTTGCTTTATCTCCTACCTTCCATTCTAAATTACTAGGGGGTATAAACCAGGTCTGTTTTTATCTTCATATCCAGTATTTAGTCAGACTGGGAGAGAAGGCAGCCAGTAATCATTTGCTGGGAAGAAGGGAGGAGAGAAGCAGGGAAGAGGAAAAGGAGGGAGGGAAGGAAGGAGGGGAGGAGGGAAGGAAAGGAGGAAGGAATGGAGGGAGAGAAGGATAGAAGAGAAGGGAAGAAGAAGAAAGAGAGGAGAAGCAGAGGGGAGAGGGAGGGAGTATGGAAAGAAGGAAGAAGGAAAGAAAGAAGGAAAATGAATGAATTGAGGCATTGTAGTCCCCCTCAGCTGGAATTATTCACAGACAACCAAATGACTGTCAGGAGTACTGAAGAAGAAATTCTCAAAGGTGTGTTATTTAGACTAAACGTCCTCCATCTTTTTTTAAGATAGAAAATTCTCTGAACTTATTATATAATATATTGAGAAACACTTAAAATATCAGTATATCCTTCAAAACTCCTTCAGTTTTCTAATAAAAATAATGAGTTGACATATGTAGCATTTAAAATAGCAATTGGTTCTAGTCTGATTAATTGCTTGTTAGAATAATCATGCCCTCCACCTTCCCCAGGGAGCACTCAACTTAAGTGACATTCTTTATAATACATTATGTGCTTCCTCTTTTGAATTAAGAATCTTTAAAAATAGCCATATAATAATAAATGAGCAAGTAAACATCCATTTGCTCTTATTTGATGGCTAATTGGGAGATAATTCAGAAGTTATTTTTAAAGTTGAAATTTCAGGATTAGTTCCAATAGTTTTTTTTTTCTTTTAATCTTTTTTGTTCCATTTGGATGAAATGGATTTTTTAAAACTTTTTTTAGCTCTGAAAAACTGAGGCTATATCTATATTACTTAGGGCCTAATTTACACTGATCTAAAAAATCTCTCACCTGTAATAACACACGTTCTATATATTTTTAATGAACCATTCAATTATTTTTCTATTGGAAAATTTAATTTGCCATTTTAGAGCTGAGTGTTTTGTATAGGATTTACATACTTAACAGAAACTTTTTAAAGAGATCTGTACATTCACATTCAGTCACAGAACTAAATAATTATTATAATGCAATGATAATCATAATAGTGAAACAAGTCTAGGCAAATAAATTTTTTCTCAACATAGCTCATGGTTCCCTACCTATTTTGGGAAGCTTTTTCATAGCTTTCCATTTAATAATAGAAAACAAGTTGTTATACTGAAGTTAGAAAATTACATATACTTTTGTCAGTTTAATGAAGTAAATTTAACTTTTTAATGCCAATAACCGATGAGATCTTTTTGTAGAGCTCCTGTCCCATGTAAATAGTGGAGAAAAACAAACAATCTTTGTCTGCAAACTTCCCTGTAATATAAGCAGTCTCTTGGATAACTCAATATATATTTTTTTAATTTAAAATACTCAGTGTTATGGCCCAATAGAGGGGAATATTCAGTGGGTCCATAATCCTTAGTGTTCTGGATATTGGGTTGATGACTCCTACATGATTTGCTTGGATTCCATCCATGGGCTTTCTTCTGGTGTTTGATACTGAATTCTGTAAATGGATTCTGGTATCTGAGGCTGAAATCTGTAAATGTAATATTTCAGTATTTGTCTTTCTCTTAACTCTTCTATGTTCTTTTGATGATCTTCTTGGACATGTCGGACCGTCTTCAGTTCTTACTGACACTGAATTTTTATGGATTATAACTTCTATTTGGTTTTGGGGTTTGAGTGGTCAACTCAAGAGGCATAGACTTCAGGATCACTTAGTTGCCATCAAGTCAACTTATTCTACTAAAACCTTCTCCACATAGTCCTCTGAGCATGCGGGAAATTTGGACATTTTTTATTCCATTTTGTAAATGAGGGAAAACAAAATTCAAGCTATTCCATGCCTCCTCTCCTTCTGAGTCATCTCTGTCTCTCTGTTGCTCTGACGCGTGCACACACACACACACACACACACACACACACACAGCATATTGTGCTTGGATGTAGCTAGTCCAAACTGAAGAAGAGAAAGGGCAGCCTTCAGTAAAGTTTCTATCATATAATCAAATGAGAATCTAGGCAAAAGCAGAATGTGAGGAAGAAGCAAAGCAAGAGTTCCATTTCAGGCAGAATGCCACCTACAGGCTGTCCCTGCAGGAGACTCCTAGAGCATAAATGGCAACTTTGGGGCCTGTCCAGATCTGGCAGTGGATTTGCATACAGCACCATCCAGTTATTGACTGGCCCCCGAGTGGCTAAGTGCTACCTGGAGCTGTACAGGGGGAGGGAACTTTTGAGTCCAGCATTCCTGCTCCTGTTGGCCAAGTGTCTGCAGCAGCCCAGGCACAATTCTCTGAAGAGAGTAACAGGTACAAGTGCATTAGAAGCAACAAGGCACAGAAGCCAGGGGATGGGTCTGAGGAAATGATAGACGGGATCAAATGGGATCTGAACAGAGCACTGATAATGTCTGCTATGTATGAAAAATTGGGGAGATCTTGATCAAGTGACTATATTGTAATGAAAGATAATACCCATGGCGGACTGTGGATTGCCAGATTTATGATTAACCAATGTTGTTAAGTAGCACTTAATTTATTTTCTGCTGTTTCAGTACTATGTAAAATTGTTCTGGATATGACTTATAAAAAACCTGACAGTTTTCTCCTCAGCTCTAGACCAACACCTTCCTTTTGCATTTGAGAAAATCTGAAACCTAGAGGGGTTAGGTGATATTATTCATGCCCTGCCGAGGGCCAGTATAAGTTCTGGGACCCAAGATTTCTGAACCTCCATATTTAATCATGAATTTTAGAAAAATAATTATTTTACACAATAACATTTATAATCACACAATTTTTCAACTGCTTTAAAATGAAAACCTTGAAAATTTAGACATTTTAGCCACTAAAATTTAGAGGTACGTAAATGTTGAGAATAAGTGGACATAATGGACACAGAAAAGAGGGAAATGAATTTAAATTAAATAAGGGAATGAAAATGAGAACACATAGGTGTAATAGTGCTGAGTATAAAATTGGTGGCAGTCTGGATTATTTTCTTTAGGTATTAGCATATCTTAAAGGAATGCTTGTTCAATGTATTCAGTTCTTAGAAGAGCCCTTAAGTTGGTCTGGTTAGTGAGTCATGGTTTAAAACCTGTCAATGAAAGCACATTAAAAAAAAAAAAAAAGAAAGAAAGAAAAATTATTGTTTTTTAATGTCCTATCCTTAATAATTTCAAATTATTCCTTATAATTCTTCCAATAAAACCTTCTTGAACTTAATAGTACTTTTAAATGTAATGCTTCTCTTTAGCTAGGTAGGTAATTTTTACAGCTCTTCCTTCAAGTTGGTGTCATAAGTAGGTCAGCATAATGAAATATAGAGAAAGCAATGAAAATAAGCAATTTTTGAAAAGTTGCAGATTTAGTTTTGAATTGTGGGCTCTTCTAAGTCTTTTTAATTCTAAAAAAATCAGGCAGCATTGTTTATAGTTCAAAGTATTTTTTTACTATAAATAGAGCCTCTTTCCCAAATTTTTACAGAAAATAAAAAAGAAATTAAATAATTAGAAAATACCTTAACACATTAAATGAAGGATCTAGAAAAATGTTTTATTGCAGTATGACACTGATAATTTGTACTTGGTTATAAAATAAAACTACGGTGTATCAAGATAAATTTATCAAGTATCAACATTTCAAAATTCAGTCACTTTTAATGTATTTGTATCTTTCCTGCTTAAATTATACAACATATTTTTAACTTTTAAATTGAGAATTTTCCTTAAGACCTTTAATAAATAATCAGTACTATAACAACATTTTCCCAAATTAAGGTTAAGTTAAAGATCTATAAGCAATTCAGATAAATTAAACAAAAAATAATTATATGTCTCTCTTTTATTTTATTGTATGATTGATTTTCTCTTATATTTTAATGAACATTTTAGGAAAATTACAATGAAATATGTCAAACAAGTTTAATTAACACTCATTTAATATGCAGAAAATCCTCCATTTTTCTTGTCAATGGGATTCCTATTTTTTTATCCACTATCCTAAAAAAATTGTGTCAAAAATTAATGTTATTATTAACAACAAATATGAAACATATAATTGGCAGAGTTGGTTCCAGGTTTTGTGAGAGCTCTTTTAGAATAAAATGATTCAACCTTACAAACATGAAATTAGTATATATGTGAATGCTTATTTTACACTGTAAAAATAATTCACAAAAAATTAAAAGAATAGTTTGGTTTTAGTGAGATATTATTATGCAGTTCATACTCACTTTTGAGAGTGGTTATTGCTAGATATGCAGATAGAGGGATGGCTCTGAGGATACCCTCACCACTCACTGAGCCGAGTCATCCAGCATCATGACACAAAGGTAGAAGACAAGAGATGGTACAGTGATATCAGCATGTCCTAAATCTCATTATTAGTAGTGGTGAATTAGAGAAGAAATAAGATCTGAAAGATACATCATCTGTTACTATCCTGTGGAAACTTTTCTAATCTTCAGACATATAAAATTGTAAGCAGAGCAAAAGATTAGGTTCTCAGCAAAACCTACTCAGATAGAAAGTTCTTTCCTGTCAGAAAAATACTCAGCAATATAACATAAACAGTCATAGGCACACCACAGTTTTCTTTTTTATGTGAATTTACTGAAATAAAATAGATTTCCTATGATAGCAGGATGCAGCTGATATGTTGATATATAAAGTTACATATTTTATGCAGCCCAAGGTATCAGGATTATTTTACAAAGTACCTGACATATCATTTCCCTGTTAAGAATAGTGGTTAAAGAAGAAACAGTCATACAACTGCCTCTGACATATGAAAGTGACCGAAAGAAACAAGTATTCCACTAAAAAAACTACACACATTCATCAGCAATTCAACATGAGTATTTTAATTACCCTTAATGGCTTAATGCAGCATGGTTTTAATTTTAACCCAACATAAATTCCCCCTTTGCCATATGACAAAAAGGCTTGATCTATTTCAATTCTAGTGAAGGAATTAAATAATGAGGACGTTGGGTAGAAAGAGGTAACAGTCAAGTTTAAACCATAAAGTCCTGTGAACCCACTAAAGAGCTTTATCATACCTTGGGAAGGGCCCCATTGAAATGAGAATTCCTCAACCTTCCCTTTAGTAATTTCTTGTAAATCCAACTAACTAATTAACTACATAGATAAATAAAACACATGTAGCAATTTCTAATGACTCTGCTACTGAAATCTACATTGAAGTACTCACAGAGAAACACTACGTGAAAACACTTGAAGGATAATGAAAGCACACAGGCTGTTCCCAATATGTGTACCAAGACTACAGAAAGAATCCCTGCTCCAGTCCCCCCAAAATACTTTTCATAGTTTCTTATTCATACAGAGATGTCTTTCTCTGGCTTGAATACTGACTTCTGGAAGAGCAGTATATTAATTTGAATCACTTTTGGGGTGGGTAATATTATATACATTACATCTCACACATTGCATGATTTTCTTTAAACAGAAAAGAATATGATAGTGAAAAAATACATAGGAAAACCTACAAAGGAACTGAATTATTAAGTGTTTTTTTCAGGCAGTAATAGATAAAGAGCTTTTGCTCTGTCTCCAACCCACTGGTAGAAGAATAGACAAGTGCAAACGCATGTCAGAAGATTATACAAAATCATACACAAGGGATCAACATAGGGAGGATGTTTATTAGATTGGTGACATAGGAAAAGCAGCTGAAGTAGGTAGTACTTGACATATAAATTATAAGACAAACAGATTTACTATTAATGAAAACACATAGGGTCTGTTACCACTTTGCTTGCTCACTGAACCAGAATTATCGTTCAATACTCAGTCAAGTGGTAACAAATCCAAAAAGCTTTCCTCAACACTTCCTTTCCCTTCAGGAGAATAGGGTCTTTCTTTCCTCTGTTTTCATTCTATCATGTGTTCATATCATTGGAATTATCGCTGTAAATGATAACTGCATTCAGGAATATCTCATCATTGGATAGTTACCTCCTTCATGGCATGATTCTGTCTTGTTCGTTTTGCATGCCCAGCAAACAATATGTGCCACTTTGCATTCAATAAATGTTTGCTGGGTCTAAGAATAAACATGGGAGCAATAGAACTAGTCAGTTTTATGGAAAAAAAACACCACCACCACATGGTTCATATCTGATGAACAGTAAGTTGATTTTGACCAACAGTTGTGAAATATACACTTCAATAGATATCCAGAAACCCAGGCTGAAGCAATATTGAAGAGAGCTCTAAATGCCAGATGACATAACTTATAATAAACTTGGTCATTACCAGCCAGTCTCTAGAGGTGTTTTAGCTGGAAGGGAGCATTCTTGAATCCTGACAAAGGAAGGATTGTGTTGTCATAAAAGCAGTTTATAAGCAGTGAAAAAAAATTAAATAACTCTTTTTAATGCAAGGTATATTCAGGGAACTATTGCCTGTTGATACAATTCAAAATTAATATCATTTGACTGCATTATTGTGGACTCCAAAGAACAGAAGAATGAAATTTGTGTAGAAAATAAACTTAAGGAGTTAACTTTGAACCAGAGAAGAAGGGTATTTTTGTAAACAATGTGATGTAGTGACATATACAGACACTGATAATTTTGCAGGTACTCAGGAGGAAATTGAGTTTACTTCTGATTGCCATGTGTCCTCTAGAAAGTAACAGACAAGGTCACTTGTTGTGTAGGTAATTGGGTTGAGGAAAAATGTGGGTAGAATTCGATGAGTTATAAAGAAAGAATAGCATTTGCGGATCTGTATAGGAAGAAATGAGACCCGTGATAATAGAGAAGGTGATAGGGACCAAGCTAAGTTTCGAAATCATATATACTATACAGAACCGATAGGTCATTGCTTCTTGCCTCCCTCCTGCGATGAAAAGCTACCATGGTATTAGGTAACAAAACAGAATACAGATTACGTGAACTTTTGTATTTTGTCATTTTGGCTACATAAGAACTACTTTTCCCAAAATATCTTTCTCTGAGCAGTTTCATGTTACCATGAACCACATCTTATTCGCATAGACATCTTTTGACTCACATAGACATTTTGCACAAGATTTGAAAGGGAGAATGAAAAATAACACCTATTGATCAATGATAAGTACGTAGATATACTATAAAAAAATATAGGAAGAGCTCAGAGGGTCAGCACAAGGCATGAGGTGCTATTACTGCCTGCATACATTATCATTTGTGTGTTGGTTCCCCTTTTCAGCATGGGATTGCATCTAGGCTCACGGCTTCCTTAGGCCTTGCCAAATCTTCCTTCAACATCCTCCACTCCTGGGCCAGGAGTATCACAGACTTCTGCAGGACACCCCCATTATCAAAATTGGAGGCCTGGAGTCATAGAGACACCCATGAGGTTTCCATCTATCCTCTTGGTTTACAGCTCATCTAAACAGGTCTGACATTACCATTGCTTGCCTTGCTTTGTTCCACCTTCTCTTCCTGATCACTTGTCTTGAGGATTTTAGTTTCCTATACCAGAGATAGAGGCAACAGACTCACATAGACCACAAAACCAGCCCAAACAATTGTGCAAAGTGCAGTCACTCGATAAACCACACATTGCTCTACTCTTTTCATCAAACCCTAAAATAATTCTCATGCAATGTTGGTAGTTTCCACAGCAGGCATGGTAGCAAAGAGATTTTATAGTTCTGGTAACAGAGTGAGGAAAGTGGCATATCACAGCCTCTGGGCTGGACAGAGAATGAATAAAATTTTGTCCCTATAAGTATAACTCATGAATAACCATTTTTTGAAGAATTCACATATTAGCCAAAAATAGTTGTTTTATTACTCAGTGATTATCTACAAGTGTAACTTTAAATTATTTTCCATCTCAAATATATTATCTGTATATATGTTTGCTCACATTTTCAATTGTTTTTTCCCTTTCCTTCTACATCATCACTTCAACCCTGTCCTACTAATGTGCATAGAGTAAAAACATCTTTTTTTTGGAATGGCTAATTAACTTTCTCAGGAATAATAAGTAATCATTATGCTTGATCTACCACTATTTATGTATTTGGCATCAATAGTATGTTGTCCCTGTAGTAAAGTGATATCTTATACTTTAAGAACCAAAATGGTTATGTTAAAAGTTTTTTGAATTATTAGGAAAAAAACAAATGGGATATTATCTCCAAATGGGAAGAATTTTATGTATTTAACTAGTTTCAACTTCATCTTTTTAAAAATAAACATTAATAGGAATGGTCTTCAATGATTACTCATGTGTATATATAGATATTGTAATAAATTAGATCAGTATTTTAAAATTTAAAACTGTATCATATGGAAACATGTAAAGAGTTTATAAGTGTTGATGGAATTTTCCTCCTAAACAGTTAAAGAAGTGGGCACATACAAACTACACTCAATGGAGGGGGGTAAAATAACAATTCCCTAGGACTTGTCATATTTATTTAAAATAATTGTATCCCATTAAGTAATGGGGAAAAATTAACTTGAGGCATATAAGGTGGCCCAGTCAATCTTTTCCCAAAACTTTCTAAATTTAGTATTCTCTATGCAGTGAAATAGGAAACTTATTAAACATGTATCATTCTATTTTACAGAATACACCTGCTACATAAATACCAGAAAATTACATTCCAGTTGTTGTGAGAGAAGTCTAGCTGTGTCTCACAGCTAACAGATAATTGCAAGCGAGACAGAAGAGGCTACTGTAGTATTATAAATTTCTATTTCCAGTCTTTTTATTTTCCTACATTTTCTTTCTGAGTCAAAAGTCCTCCCCTGTTTGTAAGTATAATTCATAGCTCCAGTAAAAAATGATTTATGCAGGCTTGACCTAGTTTTGTGAATTTTAGAGAAGTACACTTTTTTAAAAAAAATTATTTTATTGACTTAAACAAAAAAACAATGTTTAGAAACAAGTTGATTACAGGGAGGTAGAAAATGAGAGTGATCATGGGGAAAATTTAGATGTGTAAATAAGTTTGAGTGCTAGCTTCATCAATTATAATTTGTGTTATTTTGAACAAATTATGTGCTCTTTTCAAGCTTCAATTTTATCATCCATAAAAGAGCATTATACATACTTTGCTTTTCCTACTGTCAAACCCTGCTCAATTTACATTTATAGGTTCTCTTTCCATCATCTGTATCTTTCTACATAATTTGGCCTTAGTCCTCTGCTGAACAGGGCCATGCTGATACCTTAGATAAACTTAGTCTCTGAAAAACGTCCTTATAGATTCTATTTGTCGTCTTAGCCCTCACATTTATTATGGAAATTAGGATGTCTTAGCTGATCCTGGATAGATATGAAACTGACAACCTTATCAGGAGGTGGTTGTATGTAATTTACTTCAGGGATAACACCTTTCACAAGCTGAACTCACCCACTACTATGATAGATGTTAACAAGGGTTTTAAGATTCCACACTTCATTTACCATTGAGAAACTACCACAGGCCATAGTTTGCTGTGGTGACAGAGGAGATTTTTCACAATTAATGGAGAAAACTTAAAATATTCTTTCTTTTTCCAACTACGTATCTTTGTGGATCCATATTTTCTTCATATGTGGCCGACAAAACAATACATAGCAACTGGTTGAATGTAGAAGCAGATATGAGGAATAAACCACCTTCTATTAAACTAGATTTATGAATAAAATGAAATATCACTGAATAATTTTATAATTTTTAAATTATTTTGTTTTGGAAAAGAGTTGTTTTCCGTAAGAATATTGTCTATAATAATAGAGATTTAATACTGTCATCTTTAAATGAATATTTTTTTTTGTTTTAATTTTGAATGTAGTAAATATAGAAATAAAAAGCTCTTTAACCTCCTCAGTAATTTTCTAAGATTATAAACAGATCTTGGGATCATAACTTTCGAGATCCTCCCTTCTATTTGATTCTGTTGGTTGACTGGCCTGTCTTTACCTAAGTGGCATACTCTCTTTACTGCAACTTTAAAAGAAATGCTGGCATTCAGGCCAGTTCTTTCGCTTTCTTTTTCCTCTTCATCAGTTCCTTGTGGAGCTGAGAAATAAGGTAAGGAAGGTGAATTTTGCTTTGTATTTCAAATACTCAAGAGGTCAGTTGCAGGAGAGAATGGGTTAAATCAGTGACAGGGATGAAGGAGGGCACTTGTGATGAGCACCAGGTGTTGTATGGAAGTGTTGAATCACTATATTGTACACCTGAAACTAACATTACACTATGTGTTAACTGGAATTTAAATAAAAACTTAAAAAATATTCAAGTATTATTTGAATTTGTATTTTCATATAAACGTGTTATTTATATAATAAAACTTAAAATATGTAAGTATTTAATAATATGATTGAATTAATATTAAAGATAAAATAGCCTGAATCATTTACAAATTCAAATGTCAGACCCTTTAACTCATCAATAGAATTTGGCCATGACTCATGAAACAGAAAAGAAGAAACTAAAATGAATTTGACAGTAATCAGAATGTCACTAAGAAGATATTGTTGATCTGAAAAGTATAAAGTGTTCACATTAGTGTTGCTAGAAGAGCACAGTATTTAACATGAATCAGAGATTTCTCAGTACTTAAACATGTTGGCAAGAATGCTGGTAGGAATGTAGACTTGAAATACAGAAATATTTCAAAAACAGAGTATGCCAATGACAATTTACCGACCAGGAGATACACATAAGAATGTTTATAACAAGAATGCAATGTACAAGCACAAAAATGAAATATCCATTGATGGAGTATCACATATATTACATTATATTAAGTAAACATGAATGAGAAATATGTCTCAAAATAATGTGTTAAAAAAGTCACATAGGAATAGAATATATACATAAATATTTCAGAAATATTTAATAAAAATTTAACTTAAAAACACTAGTGACCTATTTTTCATCTATAGATGAAAAATTTCTATTTCTAGAGAAAGAGAATGAGCCTATTAAATAGAATATATATACATATATATATATATACATATAATTATATATACATATATATGTTGCTTCTAAGTGATCATAGCCAAGCTTTTTGATAAGTAAATCTATAATCTACCCTAGGATAAAAATCAAGTTTTTGACATCCCTTTTATAAATTACACTTCTTATTTTGTGATCAAATATAGATTCACATACTTACATGAAATAATACAGAGATGACTTACACCCTTTACTCATTTTCCCCAAATGGTAACATCCTACAAACTTTAGTGCAACATCACAAACAAGATCTGAACAGTCATGATACATAACATTTCTGTCACCACGAGAAATCTTCATATTGCCTTTTTACAACCACACCCTCTTTCCTCCTGCTCCTTCCTCTTCAGTAAGCCCTGGCACGGAGTAATCTGATCTCTATTTTTTATAATTTTATCATTTCATATTGTTATATAAATGAAGTTGTAAAATGTGTAACCTTTTGGAATTGACTTTTTTCACTCAATGTAATTCCCTTGAGATCAGTACAAGTTGTGAATATCACTCATTCCTTCCATTTTATTGCTGAGTATTGTTCCATCGTATGGAAACACCAGTTTGCTTAACCATTCACCCATTGAAGGACATCTAGATCATTTCCAGTTTGTAGCTATTATGAATAAAGTTGATACAAACATTCACCAATATTTTTTTTGTGAATGTAAGTCTTCACTTTTCTGGGATAAGTGTGCAGGAGTACATTTGTAGGTTTGTATATAAATGCATGTTTAATTTTATTAAAAAAAAACCTGTCAAATAGTTTTCCAGAGTGACTATAACATTTTAAATTCCAATCAGTAATATATAAGTGGTGCTGTTCATCCACATCTTTGTCAATATTTGGTTTTGTCACTATTTTTTATTTTAATCATCCATTCTTATAGGTGTGTACTGATATCTGTATTTATTCAGGGTAAAAATCTGGAACATATATCAAAGATTTGTTTGCTTGCTTATGGATGGCTAATTGTTTCAGCGTCATTTGTTGAAAAGGCCACCTTTACTCCGTTGAATAGGATTTGCATCTTTGCAAAAAATCAGTGGGGCATATTTGCATGAGTCTATTTCTGATTCCTTTATCCTGTTCTTCTGACCTGTGCATCCATACTTTCATCAATACCACACAGTATTAATTACTATAGCTTTATAATAAGCCTTGAAATTGGGTAAACTGTTTCCTTCTACTTTATAGGTTGTTTTTTTTTTTCTAAATTGTTTTAGCAATTTAAGTTCCATTGACTTTCTACATAAATTTTAGAATAATCTTAACTGTATCTACAAATAGTCTTGCTGAGATTTTGATAGATACTGCATTCAATCCTGTATATCAATTTATGAAGAACTGTATCTTTAAAATTTCAAAATAGTCTTCCTAGCTATGAACACAGTATATCTCTCCATTTATTTAGATGTTATTTCAGTTCTTTCATCAGTGTTATGTAGTTTTCAAAAAATTAGTCTTGTACATGCGCTTTATTAAATTTTTATTGAAGTGTTTCATTCTTTAGAGAGATTGTGAATGGCACTGAATTTTTAACTTTGGCATCCACGTGTTTATTAGTGGTATATGGAAATACAATTCTCTTTTGCATAGTTTTTTGCATCGTTCATGTGTTGTTATTTTTTTTTTTAATTTCAGTGTAGTTAACATACAGTGTATTATTTTCAGGTGTACAATATGTGATTCACCAATTCCATACATTTCTCAGTGCTCATCATGATAAGTGTACTCTTAATCCCCGTCACATTTTTCACCCATCCCCCCCACCCATCTCCCTTCTGGTAACCATCAGTTTGTTCTCTGTGGCTAAGAGTCTGTTTCTTGGTTTGTTTCATTTTTTCCCCTTTGTTTATTTATGTTGCTTCTTAAATTCCACATATGAATGAAATCATATGGTATCTGTCTTTCTCTGACCAGCTTATTCCACTTAGCATAATACCTTCTAGATCCATCCATGTTGTTGCATTATTTGAAGTTACTAAAATCATTTATAGTTCTAAGAGTGTTCTTTGTCGTTGTTATGTTTGTTTTCATATATTCTTTGAGGGTGTTTTTTTAAGATTTTTTTTTATTTATTTGTGAGAGAGGGAGAGAGAGCTCAAGCAAGGGGAGCAGCAGGCAGAGGGAGAAGGAGAAGCAGGCTCCCCACTAAGCAAGGAGCCCAATGTGGGGCTCGATCCCAGAATCCTGGGATCATGACCTGAGCTGAAGGCGGACACTTAACAGCTTAACCAACTGAGCCACCCAGGTGCCCCTCTTTGAGGTTTTCTACACAGGCATCCTGCTATCTGCAAATAGAGACAGTTTTATTTCTTTTTCTCAGGCCTGTATGTTTTTTGTTTTTGTTTTTTGTTTTTTTAAATTTCTATTTCCTGCTATATTACATTGCTGTAACTTCTAGGACTATATTAAATAAAAGGGGTGAAAGAACATATTTGCTTTGTTCTTGATATTGGGGGAAAGCATACAGTGTTTAATAACTAGGTATTATGTTAGTTGTATATTTTTAAAGTCTCTTCTATTACTGTTTTTCTGAGACATTTTATCATAAATAGACAATGAATTTTGTCAAATTCTTTTTCTACTCAATTGGTTAGATCACGTGATTTTTCTTCATTAGCCTGTTAATATGGTAGATGTGGCTTGTACTGATTGATTTTTGAATATTGAACCATTTTTCTTGCATTTCTGGAATAAACCCCATTTTCTTATATTGTATAATTATTTTTATATATCACAGAATTTTATCTGCTAATATTTTGCTAGGAATTTTTGTTTATATTCTTTAGGGGTATTGATCAGTGGTTTTCTTTCATTTTTTTTTAAAACTGATTTTATCTGGTTTTGATATAATAATAGCTTTAGAAAATGAACTGAGAAGTTATCTCATCTATTTCCTGGAAGAGATTGTATAAACTGGTGTTAATTCTTTAAACATTTGGTGAAATTCTCCAGTAAAATCATCTGAGTCTGTAGATTTCTCTTTATGGTACTTTAAAATCATGAACTGAATTTCCTTAATAGTTATGGAGCTATTCAAATGGCCTAGTTCATATTGGGTGAGGTGTAGTACGTTGGTTTTTTTTTGTTGTTGTTGTTCTAGTAATTTGTCTGTTTCATCAAAGTTATCAATTTGTCTATGCGGAGCTATTTTTGGTATTCCCTAATTATTCTTTTAACGTGTCCAAGGAAGTGGTAAGCCCTGTGTCATTCCTCATAATTGGTAATTTGTGTATTCTCTTTTTTACTTTGTCAGTTTAACTAGAAGTTTTCAAATTTCATTTATCTTTCATTTACCATTTACTAATTCTTTGTTTACTTGATATTCTCTATTGTTTTCCTGTTTACAATTTCTTTGATTTCTGCTTTTATCTTTATTATTAACTTTGTCACCTTGCTTTGGCTTTATTGGTTCTTCCTTTTCTAGATTCTTGAGGAGAAAGTTTGGATTATTAATTTGACACTTTTCGTGTTTTTGTTTTGGTTTTTTAAAGGTTTTATTTGAGGGAGAGAGAGATAGCAAGAGAGAGCAGGAGTGGGGGAGGTGGGGGAGAAAGAGAAGCAGGCTCCCTGAGCAGGGACCCCAGACCATGACCTGAGCCTAAGGCAGATGCTTAAACGACTGAGCCACTCAAGTGCCCTGATACTTTTATGTTTTCTAACACACACATTTAGTACTATAAACCACCCTCTCTGCTTTTTGTGTCCCAAAAATTTGATATTTTTTTATTTCCATTCAAATGTGTTTGTTTATATATATGTATATATAATGTGTGTACTTCCCACACAATTTCTGTTTCACTTGTACTTTATTTAGAACTTTGCTGTTTATTTACCAAGGCTTTGGAGATTTTCCTGAATGTTAGATGCTTTTGGTTCATGGTGTTATCGAGCTCTTCTGTATTCCTACATTTTCTGTCAAGTTCTATAAATTGTTTGGAGGGGGGTAGGGGGAGTGCCAAATTCTCTTAACTGTAGTTGTGAATCTATTTCTGTTCTTCGTTTTATCCGTTATTTTGTTTTGCGTAATTCATAGCTCTATATTTCGGTGCATTCACATTAGGTTTGTGCATTCTTTTTTTTTCCCCCTAGCCTTACTTAAGTTTAATTGACAAAAATTGCATACATTTTAAATGTACATGCAATGTTGATATATGTATACATTGTGAAATGATTGCCACAAACAAGCTAACACGTTGATCACCACACATAGTTATTACCCCAGTCCCCTGAATTGGTGAGAAAATTTAAGATCTATTTTTTAAAATAAATTTCAAGTATATGATACAGTATGGTCATCCTGTAGTACACTAGATTCTCAGAACTTACTCGTATTAGAAAGGAAAGCTTGTATCCTTTGACTAACATCTCTTCATTTCCCCACCCTTCAGCCCTGGTAACCACCACTCCACTGCCTACTTCTATGAATTCAACTTTTTTTTTTATTCTGTATACAAATGAAATCATATAGTATTTGTCTTTCTTTGTTGGGCTTATTTCATTTGACATGATGTCCTTCAAGCTCATCCACATTATCACAAATGGCAGGAATTTCCTTTTGTATGGCTGATAATATTCCATTGTGTATCTATGCGACATTTTCTTTATTCATTTAACATTGATGGACATTTAGTTTTGTTGGGTTTTTTTCCCCACATCTACGCTATTGTAAATAATGCTGCAAAGAATGTAGTAGTGCAGGTATCTATTGAGATAGTGATTTCATTTCCTTTGAATATATACCCACTTGTGGGATTGCTGGATCATATGGTAGTTCCATTTTTAATCTCTTAAGGAACTACATATTGTTTTTCATAATGCTGTACAGATTTACATTCCCACAAACAGGGTACAATGGTTCCCTTACCACCACACCCTCACCAACACTTGTTATTTTTTCTGTTTTTCTTTTTTAAAGATTTATTTATTGGGGAACCTGGGTGGCTCAGTTGATAAGCATCTGCCTTTGGCTCAGGTTGTGATCTCAGGGTTGTGGGATCAAGCCCTGCATCGGGCTCCCTGCTCAGTGGAGATCCTGCTTCTCCCTCTCCCTCTGCTGCTCTCCCTGCTTATACTCTCTCTGCCAAATAAATGAATAAAATCTTAAAAAAAAAAAGTCTTATTTCTTTGAGAGAGAGAGAGAGTGAGAGTGAGATGGGGGAAAGGAGCAGAGGAAGAGGGAGAGAAACTTAAGCAGACAGTGCAGAGCTGACATGAGGTTCAGTCTCGAGACCCTGAGATCAGGACCCGAGCCAAAACAAAGTGTTGGATGCTTAACCTACTGTACCACCCAGGCCTGGCTTCCTACTTGGTCTTAACTGACACTATACTTGTCAGGTGTTCAGACATTTCATCACAGTCTTATGGATATCTAGGCTTTTCACCTGGTTTTTGTTGATGTGGTGTTTACCTGATTTAAAGCAATTATTTTCTAAAGTTCTTGCTAAGCTGTCCCTTTCCTGGTCCTTTTGCTAAAGAAAACATCCTTTTTTGGTGCTTATTTTGTTTATGCTTATAGGTGTTTTTAGGTTGCTGGCTTCTTCAGCTCCAAGTCTGGGATATATTAAAAAGAAGACACACACACACACACACACACACACACACACACACACACAAAACTTACCCCTTGTTATTCCTCAGTTCCTGATATTCTTAAGAGATCTGCTTTTTTCACTTAAATCTCTGCCTTCTTATGTTTGTCTAATATGTAATGTCCAGGGTTTTTAGTTGTACTTAGCAAAGAAATAGAAAAAAGTACATCTATTCTGTGTTTCTGAAACAAAAGTCACAATTTCGTTTTTAAACATCAGAAAATCCTTTTTGAAAATCCAAGCCACATGGGTATATCTTCAGTCTTTATTCGCCATTTCTCTTCTCCAAAATTCCTTCAGCATTCCTGGAACATTTTAGAACCCTCATATCCAAAATATTCCAGAATATAATGTTTTCAGGTCATAGGAATAACTTGGCATACTCAACTATAGTACTATTTCTAAATTCACTAAAAGTAGTATTTCTTTTGCTGTTTTCAATTGAATGATAATCCTTTGAGGGAAACACAGATTATTTCCAAAACTCCATTATCTGTCATTTGTTAATATTATAAGTCATCAACTTAATTGATACCTTTATTTTTTTTTTAAAGATTTTATTTATTTATTTGACAGAGATAGAGACAGCCAGCGAGAGAGGGAACANCTCCATTATCTGTCATTTGTTAATATTATAAGTCTTCAACTTAATTGATACCTTTAAAGTCAACACTGAAAACTTTAGATATAATTATACTAGCCATAATGTAAAACAGTTTGAAGGTCAAAAGACAATTCATTTTAAATACTAAATATTAATATTAATATTAAATTTGATATTTAATATTAATATTTGAAATATTAAATTTGAAAAAGAAAGGTATATTTTATATTAGATCCTAATATTAATATTAGGATATTAATATTAAATTTGAAANGGCGCCCCTAATTGATACCTTTAAAGTCAACACTGAAAACTTTAGATATAATTATACTAGCCATAATGTAAAACAGTTTGAAGGTCAAAAGACAATTCATTTTAAATACTAAATATTAATATTAATATTAAATTTGATATTTAATATTAATATTTGAAATATTAAATTTGAAAAAGAAAGGTATATTTTATATTAGATCCTAATATTAATATTAGGATATTAATATTAAATTTGAAAAAGAAAGGTATATTTTATATTAGATCCTATTCTTAGCTACCTTGCAACTTAAAGCATTAAGATAGCCCACTATAGTGTCCTTTTTTTGTTGTTCTTGTGTGTTCATGAGTTGAGAGTTTGATCTTTGATTCATAATTTAAATGTATTTTTTTTTCCTAGCAACCACATATGATAATTTGCCTTCAGGAGTAGGGAATTCAAAAGGTGCTTTTCATGGCTAAAATGAACATTTAAAAGAATAGGTGAGCAATTTTAAATGGTTATAAGATCATGACTACTGTCTTTGACCGATTTTCTAGTCTGTCTGTAAAATGATCACTTACTTATAGACCTTACAGTTAAGTCCATAGCTCAGAGAAGGAAGTGAATCTAGGCTCAGACTATTATAGCTTACAAGCAAAACAAAATAAAACCACTTCTTTGTGACTGATTTTCACAGACATAGATTTAAAAAAAAAAACTATTTCTAAAATAGAAAAAAAATTGTGCTATATTCAGGTAATTGAGTGTTGTGTGTATGTAATATTTACTAAAAACAAAGATACTCTAGTTCCATTCATTGTAGTCATCTTGTATATATTAAACTGTTTTTTAAATTAAATGAAATAAGATACCATCTTAGTCCATTTGGGCTGCTATAATGAAAAACCATAGACTGTGTAGTTTATAATCAATGGAAATTTCCCACATTCTGGATATTGGAGGTATAGTGTCAGGGTACTTGAATCATTGGGGAAAAACGCTCTTTAGGTCGCAGACTTTTTACTGTATCCTCTCATAGAAAAAGGAGCAAGGGAGTTCTGTGCAGTCTTCTTTATGAGAGCACTAATNCTAGTTCCATTCGTTGTAGTCATCTTGTATATATTAAACTGTTTTTTAAATTAAATGAAATAAGATACCATCTTAGTCCATTTGGGCTGCTATAATGAAAAACCATAGACTGTGTAGTTTATAATCAATGGAAATTTCCCACATTCTGGATATTGGAGGTATAGTGTCAGGGTACTTGAATCATTGGGGAAAAACGCTCTTTAGGTCGCAGACTTTTTACTGTATCCTCTCATAGAAAAAGGAGCAAGGGAGTTCTGTGCAGTCTTCTTTATGAGAGCACTAATCCTATTCGTAAGGGCTCCACCTTCATAACCTGATCACCTACCATCATCTTTGTAATTAGGATTTCAATTTTTTTTTTTAGATTGTATTTATTTGAGACAGAGGGCACAAGCATGGGGAGGGGCAGAGGGAGAGGTAGAAGCAGGCTCCCTGACGAGCAAGGAGCCCTATGTGGGACTTGATCCCAGGACCCTGAGATCATAACCTGAGCCAAAGGCAGCCCCTTACCCAACTGAGCCACCCAGGTGTCTCGGTAATTAGGATTTCAATATGAATTTTGGGGATGACACAAACATGCGGACCATAGCAGATATGTTCTTGGAAGTGGATAATATTTAAAAGAATTAGGCTTAAGCAATGAAAATAAGTAAATGGTGATGTTAATTAAGAAGAATTTATTAGGTATCTATAAATATTGTATAAAATGTCTTTATAAATTTTTTTCAATGAAAAATACATCTAGTATCTTGACTAGTACTTTAGGTGATGTGTCAGAGACTGGAAGTGTCATGGGGAGGTGATGAGAAATTACTGTTACGGAGATGAGAAATGCAGAGTTCTTGGTGCAGTATCTGATACAGAATCTCAACAAATGTCAGTTTTATGTCTTCTTTTAAGGCATCCACAGAGGTGATGATGGGAAGAGGTTTGGGAAGTGTGTAGTCCTACTGGGTGCAATAAATGTTAAAAGAGAAAAAACACCAGTAATCATGATAAATCATGATTTGACTTAAAAACATAACATTCTATGAAATTTATATGCTATAGTTTTTTGTTTGTTTAAAGAGAAGTGAATAATATTTTAGAGAAGCCAATAATCTTTGTTATGCCTGTTCTGTATAAATCTGCATGCCAGAATCCTGCAGTCACCTTTGCATACAACATACCTTT
This sequence comes from Ailuropoda melanoleuca, assembly GCF_002007445.2. Lineage (NCBI taxonomy): Eukaryota > Metazoa > Chordata > Mammalia > Carnivora > Ursidae > Ailuropoda > Ailuropoda melanoleuca. Next base: position 19,482,208 of record NC_048236.1, read on the forward strand.
TATATTAATTTGTATTATTTAGAGAGCATACCAGCCCCTTATCAAACATAGAAGGCCAAGGTTGAGTAGGATTTATTTGGAAAAGCTCATTTGTTTTATTATTAGACCTAAAATTTCATGGGAAGAATAAAAAAATGCAGATATGAATGGTAATGTTACCTTTATCTTTTTTTTTTTTCTTTTTGGATCACTTGTGTTTTTAAGATGACAACATCAAATTAGTGAAAAAAGTCAAGTTAACAGTCTTGCTTCCATGAAACAAAAGGTTGATTAATCATATTCTACACACTTCACTACACTTAGGCTCAGGTAAATATAACATAATGCTAACTGACAAATATTATACAAAAGCAAAAATCTTATTTTCCCACATTTTGAGGAATAAAGCGTTATTGATATGAATTCTCTTCTATTGCCTATGCAGTTGGAATTACACATTTTGTTCCTTGTCTTAATTTAGAACAGTTTTGTGTTTCTGAAAAACTAAAAAGTAATTTTAGTCAATTACCATGTACTTTTTTTTATAATTGTAATCATGCCAAATTATGTAATTACAAAATATTACAAGTATCAGCAATCATATACTGACAGTTTCTAATTATGTAATTACCATGTGGACTTATAGAATTATGACACCTAAAGATGTCAAAAATATTTTAAGATGATTATTAACTCTTTCTTGTTATTATGACTCTAATTGAATTATATAACATACATACAAAAAAACAGGGACTCATTATGAAATCTGCAAATATAAATAGGAGAGAAAATAAAAATAAAGAGGGATGTACTGTATGGTGACTAACATAATAAAAAAATTTAAAAAAAAGAAACCTTTGAGACAAGTAATTTATTTTAAAATTCTCTGAAATATCCATTTAAATACACACATACTTTATATTATGACAAAAACTTTAAAGTGCATTTCTTCAACACTATGGCTTTTCATATCATTAAAATAATTTAAAATGGTTATATATTCAGTTATCCATGTAAATGAATTTCTAGACAACCCATTCCTGAAAAACAATGTATATATATTGCATAAGCATTTTTTGAAGTAGATGAAATTTTATGTGTATTCATCTAAGCTAGTAACTATTTTATCATACTTTAAAAAAAATAGTGATCTGGATTATGGTGCATTAAGGACTTTTTAAGCAACAGGAAGCCCAAAAGGCATGAATAAAACAACATTGCGTAAGCATTTTTTGAAGTAGATGAAATTTCATGTGTATTCATCTAAACTAGTAACTATTTTATCATACTTAAAAAAAAACAGTGATCTGGATTATGGTGCATTAAGGACTTTTTAAGCAACAGGAAGCCCAAAAGGCATGAATAAAACAACAGATATATTTGACTACATAAAAATTAATAACTCTGGTATGCTTCATTATGGTGAACTAAACTCACTACTGCCTATCTCTCCCACTGATTACAACTAATTACAGAAAGCAACCGCTTAATAACTTTGAACAAATAAAAGGAAGCAATCACTTAAGGACTTTGAAAAATAAACAAATAGAATGGAAAAGAAAGTAAAAACTTAAGGAAGGTGCCCAGGAAGGAATGAGTTTCATTATTTTTGTATGTGTTCTTCTGCTTAGTCTTGTGGCTTTGCATGGGGAATAGTCCTAAGTCTAAGAGCTGCACAGCAAAGCAGGGAGGGAGATGACTAAGTCTCTATTAGAAATCCCATCTCTATGGTCAGCCAGAACTTTAAAAACTGAACTCTGCAATAAGAGAGTGTGAGAATTATGGTAGAGAAGAGAATGCTGAGGAAAGAGATCTTATGATCATGTGTATGAATCCTAATAAGACCAAGGCACACCCCTGAGCTGTGCATATGGAGGTGAAGACACAGGTCAGCATGTGAGACATTTTGAGATATAAACTTAATTTAAGCCATTAATCGCATCTCAGATTACATCATGAAAGAATATGCACAAGAAACAAAGTTTCATAGTAAAGGCTGAAAGTTGAACTGAAATTCAAACCAACACACGTAAAAGATGATCCGTATATTACGGTCTAATACTATGTTTATTGCTTGTAAAATACCACCAATAATAAAAACAATAAAAAATGAGTTTTTCCAGAGATTTATAATAAAAATAAATATAAGTTATGTAAAAGTTAATAAAATAAAAAGTAGAGATGATGCACCATATTATTCAAAATTGCAATTTAGAATTAACAAAGAACATAGAAAATTTAACCAAACACAGTGAAAGACAGTCAACAGATGCCAACATGTATATGAAACCTTTATCAAACAAAAATGATAAAGCAAATATTAGAACTAGGCTTCTTGTGGTAAAGGAAAATACACTTAGAAAGGAAGAAGTTCTCATTAGAAAACAAAACATACTAAAAAGTACAATATTTTTTTTTTAATTAGATGATCCCAATAGCAAAATTGAAGTCACAGAGGAGAGGGTCCAAGTAACATGGAGATAGATTAAAATTTTCTGGTATAAAAAACAAAAATATTTTTAAAAGATGGAATAAAGTTTCAGGTACTTTTTGAACCAATTTTAAAAGGTCTAATATTCACATAAGTGAAGTTTCAGTAGGAAGGAAGAAAGGAATTAGTGCAGAAAAAGTATTTGAAAATATAACCATTTAAATATCCCAAATGTAGTGAATGACAAAAATATATACATTTAAGAAGCTCGGTAGAACTTCAAGCATAATTAAAGGCAAAGAAAACTATGCGTAGAAAAATGATAATCAAATTGACAAAAAGTAAATGTAAATTTAAAAGATCTTCAAAGTATCCAGAAAAAAATAAGCAACACATTAAATAGGTAAGAACAAGAATTTGAATCATTGTGGATATTTCATAAAATCCATGGACTCTAGAAGACGCTGGAAACTTATGTTTAAAATGTTACAAGAAAAGTGCTGTAAATATGAATTTTATGTCTAAAAAAATACTCCTCAATTAAAGTGAAATAAAAAGCATTGCTAGGTGGAGGAAAACTGAGAGGCTTTGCTACCAGCAGACTTGCACTAAAAAAAAAGTGCTAAATAGAGTTCTTACAGTTCAGGGAAAATGATAATAGAGGGAAACCTGGTTCTTGAACAAGAAAAAATGTTAAATCTCTAGGAAAATATAAAATGTTTTCTATCTAAAATATAACTATTGAAAGCAAAATAAATGCATTCACTGGTACATATATACGTACATGCAAACCTAAATAATCTGGCATGGTTTTTGATGTATGTAGATGCANAATGTATGTAGATGCAATTTTGTGTAGCAACTATAAAGAGTTGGTTGAGGTGAGGTGGTGGGTAAATGGATCCATATGGTTGCAAGTCTTCAAAATTTTACTTGAGACAATAAATTATTAACTATAAGTAGATGGAAAATATGAGCTGTGAGTATTGGAATTCCAAGAACAAGGACTAAAAAAATCAATCTAAGGAGATATAGCTATGTACTATATATAAAACAAAATGTAATACCAAACTATTCAAATAACTTTTAAAAAGGCAGGGAAGTGAAACAAGGAGAACAAAAAACAGAGAAGACAAATAGACAAAAATAATAAAATAACAGAAAACATGAAAATATATCTCACCAAATCAGAATTATATTAATGTAATTTGAAACAAAAAAAAAGTTGAAGACAGTACCCAATCATGTGTTGTCTACATGAAAACCATTTTAATTATCAAGACAGATTTAAGTGAAGAAATAAAATGACTTTTTAAAATANGCAAAAAAAAAGTTGAAGACAGACAGTACCCAATCATGGGTTGTCTACATGAAAACCATTTTAATTATCAAGACAGATTTAAGTGAAGAAATAAAATGACTTTTTAAAATATAATCTAAACACTAATAAAAGGAAAGCTGAGTACCTATATTAATTAGAAAAGCAGATTTCAGATTAAGGGATATCACCATGAATAAGGAAGGATATTACATAATTATGAAAGTGTAAACTCACAGAGAAAAAGTTATAATAAATGTTTATGAACCTAATAGTAATAAAGCCTCCAAATACATAAAGCAAACATAACTGGGAGAAAAAATAGGCAAACAATTTCAGTTGGAGGCTTCAACATTCTTATTTTAGTACTCTGCAGTAGAAAGAAAAGTAGTAAGGGTATTAAGTATCTGAGAATATTATTCACCAACGTGATATAGTTGATATTTATGGAAGATTCTATCCAACGACAGAAGCATATGCTTTCTTTTCAAGTGCACCTGGAACACTCATCAACAAAGGCTATATCCTAGATATAGCATGTTTATTACAAGTTTAAGAATTGGTAAATAAATGTGTCGTAAGCTAACTACACCAGACGTCAGTCACAGAAAGATATCTATAAAAGTCACCAAATAATTTGATATCAAAATACATACTATTAAATAATGAATGAATTTAAGGAAGTTACAAAGGAAATTAGACAATATTTCAAATGGAATGAAAATGAAGCATATCAAAATGTGTGAGTTGTAGCCACTCTAGTGCTTACAGTAAAATTTATGGTATTAAATATTTACATTAGAAAGAAGAATGATCTTGAGTCAATTATCTAAATTTCCATTTTGAAAAACCAGAAAAAAGAAAGGAAATTAAAACCAAATCCATAGAGGAAAGAAATAATAAAGATAAGAGCAGGAAGATAATAGAATATAACAATAAAACAAAAATAAGATTAATATAGTTAATCTCTAGCTAGACTGACCCCAAAATACTGGTTTAAGAAATGACAGATGGTATATCACAACAAACACCATAGGATAATAAAATCATAATAAGGAAACATCATAAACTATTTTATGCCAATAAATTATATAATTTAGGTGGTATGGTTCAATTCCTTGGCAAAGCATTCACCCAAAAATAGAGAAAGAGAGAGGGAGAGAAAGCAGTTTTGAATAACATTTATTAAAGAATTGAATTCATAAATGTAACCTTTTAGAAAAGAAAAACCCTGACCCAGATTGCTTCATCTGTGAATTGTACAAAATGTTTAACAAAGATTATACCAATCCTACACAAATTTGTTTTGTGAAGCCACTATTATGTTGATATAAAAATAAAACAAACACATTATAAGAAAATAAAACTATAAATTAGGGTCCCTCATGAACTTAGATGCAAAAATTATCAACAAAAGAATTGCAAATAGAATTCTGCAATATGTGGAAAGATAATATATTAAGAACAAAAGGGGATTATTTTGAGAATGTAATTTCAAAATCTATCAAACATCACATCAGCAGCCTAAGAAAACTATACGAGCATCTCAATAGAAATAAAATATCTGACAAAATTCAACCTCTATTCAACGTAAAAATTCTCAGCAAAAAAGAGAAGGGAACTTCCTTAATATTATAAAGAATATCAACAATGAAATATACAGCTAACATACAAATTAATGATGAGTAATAGAATGCTTTCTCCCTAAAATTGGAAATAAAGCAAGTGTATCCATTCATACAAATATTTATAGTGGTTTTATTCATAATCATCAAAAAAGGAAACAACCCAAATGTCTTTCATCTTATTCTAGTGAATAGTTAAACTAACTGTGATACATCCACATGATGGAATACCACTCAACAATTAAAAGTAGCAAGTTATTCATACACTACTTGAAGAATTGGGAATGCATTTTTCCAAGTGAAAAAGCAAGCTCAAAAGTACATTGTTACATACACATATATATGTACTTATACATACGTATGTATATATACTTTCCAAAATATAGTATGTATATCCCTTTCATGAACACTCTGTAATCATCACAATTCTAAGAACTAAAAGCAGTTTAAAGCTTACCATGGGCTTGGTAATGGAAGGGTGACTGCAGATTTACCACATAAGGATATTTAGGGGCTAATGGAACTACTCTGTATTGTGATTATAGTGGTGACTGAACAGCAGTATGCATTTGTCTAAACTGTATGGCAGGAGAAAAAGAAAATGTATGCCAGAGATTTTTGTCAGAGATAAGCATAAAAAATCAGGTATGTGTCAGTTGCAGTGGTAAACTTCACATTTTTAGGTGTGAGGATTAGAAAGAATGAATGATGGTTTAAGATACACTCTCCAAGGAAAGCTAAATAAGACTTTCAGGAACTAAAGACTATATTCTGATTTTGATTGATATTATAGATATTTGTGTCATGGACTTTCTGTTAAAATGAAAACTTAAGAAGTCAACCTCTTCATCATTTTTCTTTAGATTCTTGGCAATTTTCAAATATCTGTATATATTATGAAACATGTTAGAAAGAGTTTACTTAGAAATAAATATGACAAAGCCTCTGTCCGTAAACATTGAAGAGTTTACATCAGGGATAATTTGAAGAATCTTTATAAATGTTATTGAAAAAAAAAAGGTAAGCATATGAGTGAGCTTTATGTTAAATAAATAATTTCTTTAAAATGTAAATATTCTCAGATTCTTTAAAATGTAAATATTCCTCAGATTCTTTAAAATGTAAATATTCATTTTGAGTCTCCAAGAAAGATATATATTATGGTTCCTTAAATTACATAAACTCAGTCAAGCATTTTTTATAAGGCATTTATTAGGAATACAGTTATAAAGAGAAGACATTGAGAAAAGTTTATGTAATATAACACAAGAAATGCCCAGCTTGCCATAATTATGGAAAAAGTGGTATAACATTTTCTAAATTCTGAAAAAAATTAACAGAGAAGTTATTGGAAGGATGTAGCCTTAGCTATACAAAAGAAACAAATAGATTTTTAAAGTGAACTATATGAACTACCCCTAAATTATCAGCATCTTGATAATATAACCAATGAAATAATGTGCGGTTGACTCTTGAACAGCACAGGTTTGAACTATGTGGGTCTACTTATATGCAGCTTTTTTTCAATAAATTATACTGCTGTCAATGTATTCTCTTTATGATTTTTAAATAACATTTTTCTTTAGCTTTATTGTAAGGATACTGTATATAATACATATAACATTCAAAAATGTTTGACTGTTTATGTTATCAGAAAGGCTTCCAGTCAACAGTAGACTATTAGTAGTTAAGTTTTAGAGAGTCTGAAGTTATATGCAGATTTTCAACTGTGCAAGGGCCAGCTAACTCTGATTCTAACCCCTGCGTTGTTCAAAAGTCAATTGTATATGTTGTCCAGTACCATATCTAGCACTTTGCAGAAACACAGCAAATAATGGTTTTCCTGAATTGGGTTTATTTCTGCCCCTCCCCATTTGAAAATGAAGCTTCATTTTTTTTTTAATATTTTATTTATTTATTTGGCAGAGATACAGACAGCCAGCGAGAGAGGGAACACAAGCAGGGGGAGTGGGAGAGGAAGAAGCAGGCTCATAGCGGAAGCCTGATGTGGGGCTCGATCCCAGAATCCTGGGATCACGCCCTGGGCCGAAGGCAGACGCTTAAGGAATGAGCCACCCAGGCGCCCCAAAGCTTCATGTTTGAAATGAAGAGTACCAACTCAGCTTCTTCTGTTGTTATAGCCAGTGGGGTAGCTGGTAAAGTGTTCGAGAGAATGCCTGTTTGTGTATATGAGTGCATAAGATATGTATGTGTATGGTGTGTGTGTGTGCATGTGTGTATGTGTGTGTGGTGTGGGTATGTGTATACATACATCTGGAAGAAAAAGTGTGTAAACTTTAGATTCCATAATAAGAAAAAATAATGACCATTGTTTTTATACCACAGAGTTTTTAGAATTAACGATTCAAACATTTTAGCATATTGAAAAAAATACACTAGCAAAACAAATTTTTGTTAAATGTGTGTATCTGTGTATTTTGTTCTGATTGTTGACAGATGCTAACAAATATTTTCATTCCACATACATGATAGGCCAAGATGTATAGGCAGTTTCTTTCACAGTAATAGGAACAGAGCACATTTTCTAATGCATATAGAATATTCTCATATTAAAATTGCTTTGCCTTTCTTTCTTTCTTTTTTTTTTTGCTGCCACTCTCACTGTTCATCTAGTGTTGTAGACTAATAAGTACTCCCCCCCGCACACTCTCTATTCAGATGAGGAATTAAGTTCTATAACTGTTCCATTTGTTCAATTCCTTCTCTGATACCTAATATGTTTATAGGTGTGTGTGTAGTCCTAATTCAGAGCTCTACATGGAGAGTTTATCCAGACTTTGGGGGGTTGCTGGTTACACAAAGAAACTTATTTTTTCCAGCCTAATACTTTAAAGACCTCTTATTTATAATATATTTTAATCAAAGAAAGGGTATATAAAAGAGGCACAAGTCTGAAAAAATGAAAAAAATGAATTTTATAATTCAATAAAATTTGAGGGAACTGTGAACCTAGCTGATTCCATGGGCAGTTTTGTCCTGTGAGGCAAGAATATAATAACAATAGATTTAAACATGGCACTCAGAATCTCTATTGAAAATTACCTTAGACATTTATATGATGGTTAAACCTTTTTATTTATTTATTTATTTATTTATTTATTTATTTATTTTTTATTTATTTATTTTTGAGCGAGCACAAATGAGCTGAGGGAGGGACAGGGGGAGAGAGAGAATCCTGAAGCAGACGTGGAGCTGGACCCAGGCCTCAATCCCAGGACCCTGAAATCGTGACCTGAGTGGAAACCAGANTGTGGAGTTGGACCCAGGCCTCAATCCCAGGACCCTGAAATCGTGACCTGAGTGGAAACCAGAGTCAGCTGCTTAACCGACAGTGCCACCCAGGCACTCCTGGTTAAACCCTTTTTATTTGCCCTCTGCCCATTCTATCTACCTAATTTTTACTCTTTCTGTTTGCTTACATTTTCTATACTTTTGTAATTGACAATATAATTGTTTTCAATTCAAACTCTTCTTGGATTAAGAATTTCTGTCTATATAGGGCGCCTGGGTGGCATAGCGGTTAAGCGTCTGCCTTCGGCTCAGGGCGTGATCCCGGCATTATGGGATCGAGTCCCACATCAGGCTCCTCCGCCATGAGCCTGCTTCTTCCTCTCCCACTCCCCCTGCTTGTGTTCCCTCTCTTGCTGGCTGTCTCTATCTCTGTCAAATAAATAAATAAAATCTTAAAAAAAAATTAAAAAAAATTAAAAAAAAAGAATTTCTGTCTATAGATGGATGCACATTTCAATCCACCAGAAACTTTGTCTACCCCATGTTCCCTTATTTGTNTTAAAAAAAATTAAAAAAAATTTCTGTCTATAGATGGATGCACATTTCAATCCACCAGAAACTTTGTCTACCCCATGTTCCCTTATTTGTATCTTTTTAATCTTGAAATCTATCCTTCTTGACCTTATCTCCTTAAACTGTCGACTGTTGTTGATTTCAATATTTTCTTGAAAATACCTATTAAAAACACCCATCCTACCTCTTCTTTCCTTCTTTTCATCCTTTCTCCCTTCCTTCACTATTCATTTCAATCCATAAAGATAAGAACATTGAATGAAAACATTAGATTTCTTCAAGAAAAACTGGATTTCAGTAATATTAACTTCATTCTGAAAAGTCTTTCCATTAAGATGCTAGTTCTATAAAACGAATTGCTATGCTTTGCTAAAGCTCACAGATAATATTTTGTTTAAAACAATGCACAATTAAAATCCGGACTATCATGCTTTTATATGAACTCTTAATAATTTATTTTTAGCTTGATGGAACTGAAACTTCACAAGTTTACAAATCCTTACAGTGTCCTTACTTACTATATTGTGCCTTTGGATCCATAGTTTAGATGACAGATTAAAAGAATATGTAACTATTTCCCCAGTGCCTATACTCTACTTCAGAGATGAAGAATTAAGAGAGTTTTTCCAGGCAAATCTGACGTCCAGTACTACTCACAATTTCATTATGGTAGTTCTTTCTTTATGGCATGGTATGGCTTTAGTTGTGCATTCNATACTCTACTTCAGAGATGAAGAATTAAGAGAGTTTTTCCAGGCAAATCTGATGTCCAGTACTACTCACAATTTCATTATGGTAGTTCTTTCTTTATGGCATGGTATGGCTTTAGTTGTGCATTCAAGATTATACCTGGCTTTAACTATGCAAAATTTTATTTTGGAATGTATGTTTTAGGGCATCTTTGAACAAATTAAAACATTTGATATGATTTAAATTCCTCATTTTTTTTCAGTGTTACATAAAAATATGTTTTTGTTTGGAGTCAAAAATTTTTCTTGTATGATTTATAATTTCTCTAGTAAAACTTAATTATTTTGTTTAGATTTTTTTTTTCTTCACCTGGTATTGAAGCAAGTTAAGAATCCCAATAATAACAGTCAGGGCAATTATCTTCCTAAATAATGCTCTTCACTATGTTTAACATGTAACAAACAAGATAAAAACTCAGTTACATTTTTGCCGTATCAATATTTAAAAGTATTTATCCCCCCAAAGACAGAATATGGAAGATAACCAGAAAAAATCCATTCTGGTGTATGCCACATAAACTATTTTAAGGTATCAAAACTCTCTCTGTCTGTCTCTCTTTTCTTTCTCTCTCTCTCAAATAAATAAAATCTTTTAAAAAAAAGTAGGGGGCACCTGGGTGACTCAGTCGGTTAAGTGTCTGCCTTTGGCTCAGGTCGTGATCCCAGGGTCCTGGGATCCAGCCCCAGGTAAGACTCCCTCCTCAGCAGGGAGTCTGCTTACCCCCACCGCGCCCCCCCCCCGCCCCAGCCTGTGCACATGCTCTCTCTCTCTCTCCCTCTCTCAGATAAATAAACTCTTAAAAAAAAAAAAAAGACAACACACACACACTTACCTCTGTATCAACTATATTGATACAAAAAAATGTATCCTTTCTACAGAGGTATGAGATGGAAAACTTTTTTTTTTTTTTAAAGGGATTGCAGGTATGAATTTACCATTAGGCAGACAAAAAATGTAATTCCATAAAGTGCAAAAAATTTTGTAAAAAATGAAAATATAGTGATGCCTGGGTGGCTCAGTCAGTAAAGCATCTGCCTTCAGCTCAGGTCATGATCTGAAGGTCCTGGAATAGAGTCCCACATTGGGCTCCTTGCTCAGCAGGGAGCCTGCTTCTCCCTCTACCTGCAGCTCCCCCTGCTTGTGCTCTCTCTCTGCCTGACAATTAATTAAATCTTAAAAAAAAAAAAAGAAAGAAAATGAGAGTATAATTTGTTGGTGTTAATATTGGTGCCATTTATACCAGCACCTTTAATTGAAATTATCTGGAGAAAAGGGATCCATTTATCCTCATAGCTTTCATGATTAAAGGAAGGTGAAATATAATAAAACAGTATATTTTATTGTCTGACAAATAAGTGATATATTATAGGACAGCCCCAGTAAAATTTTTGATGTATTTGAAGAGTTACTTTAATACCTATCCTATCAAATTTTTATTTGTCTTTTCTATGCTGCCTGATTTCAGCTTTCTCTGCCTAGATTGAAACTAATTACCACGTAGGGTCCTTTGCATGTAAAAGGCTTGGGATGGATCCATTTTGTGTTTTATTTTTCCTGGCCCTGGTATGGTGTATACTGTGGTAGAGAGTGTACTAGAAACTGAATTGGTTGGGTTAGGCTGTAAATTCTGTTACTAAATAACTGTGTGACTTGGAGCAATTTTATTTTGTAAAATTTACAGTGTTCTAAAATGACATTTTTGGTCTTTGAACTCTGTGTTTTAGCTCCAAATTATAGATTATTAACGGGCAATCCTATTGTCGTGTAGCAATTTTCTATTTTTAATTTGTAAAGACTGACCCTTTCCAGAACCCAGTATCAAGCTTTAAGCCTTTGCTTTCCTTGGTTTTAATTTTCACCCCATGTCACAAATTTCTGGAGCCTGCTTTATTCCGTTCTCATGGAATAAATTACTTTTGTTCTCAAGCTGAATTTTAAAAGTACTAAATTGCATATGTATTTATGATTAGTGAACCTCTATTGCAAGGTCAATTTTCATTGATTGGAATAAAAATTGTTAATCTCCAGTTTCTGGTGATCAAATATATGTTAGCCTAGTATATTCCATAGGCATATAAATGATTTAAAAGATTTTTATTTATGTATTTGAGAGTGAGGGAAAGGCAGAGGGAGAGGGAGAATCTGAAGCAGACTCCCCACTAAGCAGAGAACCCTTCATGGGACTTGATCTCAAGACCCTGAGATAATGACCTGAGCTGAAATTAAGAGTGGGACGCTTAAGTGACTGAGCCACCCAGGTGCCCCAGTATACAAATGATTTTAATCCACAGTGGATACTCATTTGCCCTAGGCTGAAATTTCTCTAAAAGTGTGCTCATTTTCCCCAGCTTGAGGCTTTGCTACACATTAACTCCAACACTGTAATGAAAGTATAATGTACAGTTTTATAGCACAGGGAGCTATTATAATATTTTTGTAGAACTACTAATGAGTATTTGGACACATTATTTATGTACAAATAAATGTATTTATCTTGATAAAATTTCACTGATAAAAAACACATACTTAATACAGCTTAGTATTTGATACCAGGAGATAATTTTTGTTTGCAAATCTTTATGGCAATTATAAGCAGTCAAATTGAGAAGCACAATATTCAGATATATTGATCTCTCCAAGTCCTTCAAGCTACTCTGTTCTGTTTGCTAACTTACTAGAAATGGAAGAGGAACAGCCATTTACCAGGAGGGTAGTGGTTCTATATTTAAGGAATTTGAATAATGGACAGTAGAGAAAGGAAAGGCCAAACTCTTCATTTATCGTTATTTCCCCTATAAAAGCAAAATAATTGCACACAGCTAGTCCTTGAGTGCTGGATATGGAAACTTTTTTTTTTTTTTTTTTTTTTTGTTCTACCTAAACTGATAGGGTTGCTGTTCCTTCTATGGATCAGTGTCTGATGATCAAGGAGATAGACTCTTGAGAAAGTCAGAGTAAATTTATCTCCATCATTTTCTTTGATTGCTGGACCATTTTTGAATTCAACATTTCAGTGAATTCTGAAGCCACCATTTTCCATATAGAAAATGAAAGGCCTAACAGCGTTCAGAAATTTTATATAACCCAAAGTATTTCATGTGGAATTTTGTGTCATAAATGAAGAATGAACTTTGGAAACAAAAGTTTCAATATAACAATTTATTCAAAGATGTTTCATCACTATAAGCTATGGAAACCTCTAAAGTTAGGCATATCCTAGGTATGTCCTGATGACTGAGACACACAGAACCATAAATTATGACTATTATTGGTTAGTCTTCCCTTTTTCTTGAAGCAGTTAATTATGTTCTTGCCAAACTAATGCCAATTGTGTTTTTTAGGGGTGACCCCCTTTGTGCAATGGAGACATAATGATTCAGACTGAGGAGCCTTGAATAGATCTGACTCTAGAGTTGGCAACACATATCCAAAATTCCTCCATATTGATCATAGCTATCAAATTGAAAAAGAAAAGGAAGGGAGCTTTAGAAAAATGATGTAGGATTAATATTCAAGACTTACTCTATGCATTACTGCTAGAATTATACAGACTCACGTGAATTCTAAAGGCAAACTGATCATAAGAGAGTATTTATTACATTTAATGCCTTTTTACATTTCCATCTAAGGACGATCATAGTTCTTAAGGATGGTAGCTACATACGTAGAGAAATATGTAAGGTTAAAGAAGGCTGTGCTATATCAGCTATATTATTTCTCTACCGTGTAGAGATATGTACCTGGAGGTATGTATTTTATGCCCTCTTTCTTTGTAGTGCTTAGTTTTCTGATTTTGTGGAGGTCAAAAGAAAATGTAGAAAATGCATGAACATGAAGGTCATTATACTGAGGTTCTGTTAGGTGATAAAATAAGAGGAAATTCGAAGATGACAGCCATGCAAAACATCTGGCATCCTGTCACCTGAATATTTTTATAACTAAACTGCTACATGTGCTTTTGTGAGCCTGTGCCAGATGGACATTGCAATTATATACTACAGTGAATTACTGGTCTCAGAGGAGGACATTTGCATGTTTCCCCTTTCACCATTTATGCACTCAGGGTAAGAAAGGCCTGCAGAAAAGAAACCAAAGCAAATGTTGAAAAAACCCTAACAGGCTCAATTTTAGTTTTTCTGTGATTATTGATTGCTTTATACATTAATAGAAAATTACTAAATTGCCAAAATATATTTACTTTTTGTGTTAATAGTATTGATATCTAGATGAAAATAACAGCGATCTGATGCCACCAGTTATCTTTTGCATAAGGGGAAAGACTTAATCCAGGGAAAGAAGTATCATATAAGAATAAATTATTTCACAGAATTCTTTATATATTGATTCCCTTGGATTTCTTATCATTAACTTGAGAAATTAATGCCTGTGGTATGGCGGAGATATTCGTCCTATACACACAGTAGCTCACTCCCAGATTGGCAGCAGCTGATTTCTTCTTACTGTGTGTCTATACCATATTCTCAGCAGCTATTGAATACCAATAACTGCTTTTGGTGCTGTGGGAACTTTTTACTCTATCTAGCACAAATAACACTGATTTCTTTTTAAACAAACTATTTGGAAAATGTAACTCTTAACAGCACCTAGAAAGTAATTAATAACTTGTTAGATATGTACACATATTCATAAAGTAAAGAGAGAAGACATTGTTATTTGCTAAGAGTCTAATTTGGGCCTGCTATTATAAATATGTTATATAATTTAATCTTTATAAAGATGTTTAAGGAAGGTAACATTATTCCACTTTCACCCTGTGGAAGCTCAGCAATGAGGAAGATAGTTTGAAAAAGGGCAATCATTTTATAAGTGGCAGGGTGAGAAGTACAGCTAAAATCTAATTATTAACAAGATCCATGGGCTTTTCACAATACTATACTGATATACATATAATTAACCACAATTACATGACTCATGGAGATAAATCATTGCTTTCAGAAATAAATGTTTCCATCCTTCATTGATTATCTGCGCAAACCCAGCCCTGTTTGGTAAAGGAACTCTCTTTAAGTCTGGATTTCAGAACCATGGATTTTGAACCATGTAATTATGACTTATAATCCAGAATAAACAAAAAGCAAATAAATTCCAGAACCTTCTTCCTTAATTATTTTACCTATATGTAAATATTCAGTGTTACGATGTTGGCTCTGCTAATGCATTTTTATTGAAATTAAAGTCCCAGGGCTGAGATTTTCAGGACAAGATAAGAAAGGTGTGAAATAGTCAATATCTCATATTCTTAGCAGAAAAGAAAAAAAAAACCTTCAGGGACTACTTTGATTGCAAATTTATTTTGTAATAGTTTGATTTCTATGGTTTCATCAACCCTGAAGTGTGAGAAGAAAATGGAATGTTTCTCAATCTAGATTTTGTTAGTTGCTTGGTTGATATAAATGGGGAAAATGAGTCAGTAAATCCGTAGCCATATTTCATTTCAGAGTCACCCACATTTTTCTAGTATGGGTTAGCTGTATCTAATATTATTTACCATAAACATAAAACACATCAAAACATCAATTTAGAAGCAATGATTATACAGTCCATCATTTCCAAAGACTGTGATCTGTCTTAATACAAGAATTCCTTCTGGCCGTTCTCATGAGCTTTGGATGTTACTAAAGAAAACTGGGCAGGTTTCTTCAGTTTCACCCACACTTTGATAAGGCAGTGCTGTGTAAAAGTGTTCTAGGATAGACTATAGTCCAGTAGCTTGCAACTATAGCTTGGGTATGGCAACACTTCAGTGCAATACAATTTCTATTTCTTCCTGGGTGAATCATAGAGGGGAGCTGGAGCCTTGTTTCGTTGGTTGAGTTTTCTCTTCAAGTTATCCCCAGCTGGATGGGAGATATTAAAAATCAGTTTGAACAAGTTTGAAGATGAAAACTTGCTCAAATAGCACCAAGAACAATTTACAATGCAATGCTAAACCACAACCGGCAGGCTTGAGATCTCTGTCCATCAAGCAAAACCTCAGATTTGTTTGGTTGTCATATTTCAACATGTGTCATTCTTTCCTGAAGAAAATAATCTCATTGCATTTTTATTATCTTTTTGAGAGTTGCAGTTAGTCCAAAATAAAGAAATATATACTTTACATACACACAGTCGTAATCACATTGAAATATGCTTCACAATTATGACAAACATGTTCATAAATAATTTAAGCTTTACACTGCAAACCTAGCAACAACAAAATCCTTTCTCTATGGGGAAAAACTTTTTTACAGAAGTAGTAACTGCTGCAAAGTAATAAAGTGAAACAAAATAAATTGTATTTTATCATTTCTTCTAACTAAGGAAACACTCCCTTTCCTCTACAATTAAAACAGAAAGCTTATTATGAAAGTAAATTTAAACCAAAAGAACCATTAATCCTTTTTGCTAGATTGCCACAATAAATCAGTCATGCGTGGACATCTGGAATACACAGTATTCACCACGTTAGCTGCTAACTAAGACTACTATAATTGATAAAGAATTTTTTTTTTTGCTTCTTACTCTACTTCAGAAAGAATTATTCAGAACTCATAAATTTCTGCATTAATTGAAGAAATTGTGACTATATTTAAGGTTTTTTTTTTTCCTCCAGTGGTTCTATACAGTTGTCCATAGATACTTTTGAATCAATTTCTCACTTGAGATCCTTTTACATCAAAAAAAAAAAAAACAAAAAAAAACAAAAAACAAAACAACAACAACAACAACAACAACAAAAAAAACCCAAAAACCCTGAACAAATTATCATGATGTTAGATATATTGGAGAAGTTATGAGGACAGGTGTTTAAATACTTAACAGGTATCATTAAAACATAAATATGTCTTTAATTATTTATGAATACAAATTTGATGGGTCAGTGACTGTGACAAACAATCTACCATGCTTATATTACATTAAAGTAGGTCTGAATTCAAGTATTTTACTTCATAAATCAGATGAACAGAAAAAGTGAAAATTCGTACAATTTTTAAGAGATTTAAATTCAACTTAAGAAATGAAGTCTATTATTAGCTTTGTTACAGAAAATAAACTCCTATTTATATTTTTAAAATTGGATCAAAAATTGATCTACCTGTTTAATTGGTAAAAATAAGTCCCCAGAATGTAAATGATGGATTCTACCTCACTTGAAATTAATTTTTATATATGAAACAATAAGGAGTACAGAATGATAGAGGCAAGATTAAGAGTATATTCCAAATGCCATCTATATGGTAAATGCTATTAGATTTCTTGAGACAGTACAGCCCCTGTGGAATGGGATTGCTAGAGTCAACTTTATGGAGGTAAAGGGGCTTGCAAGGGTGGGACAATCAGAGTCCCAATCAGGAGAAATTGACTATACAAATTGAGTTAAGATCCGTGGAGATTCACTTTTTATCTGACACTCAAGAGCTAACTCTTTCCAATTTTAACCTGGCAATAAAAATTTCGGAGTTTCCAGAGTACAGGATCTAATTTCATGGTATTCTGTTTTTGGAGTTCTGAATAAAGCTCATCATCCGAATGTAATGGAAAGAAGATTTGAGATCCAACTCCCTGAGTTTGTCTTTGAATAGCCTTGAGCAAATCAAATTCAGAGGTTTTGCCCTGCAGTTATTCTGAAATTTGCTGGTAAAGTTAGAAGTTGTAAAATTAATGTTTGAATGAAATAGGGGGAGAAATGAAGGCAGGGTAAGGTGAAATTAACTTTCTTAGTAACTAGCATCAAAATTCATTATATTCTCTCCTCAGCTTTGCTTCCTTAAACAACCATCATCTTGTCATTGTGTAAATCTAGATAAATTCTTTTTGATTCTGAGCAAAGGACATTTTATTTCCATCTTATTTCCTACTTTTTTTGTGACATCATACAACCTGGGAGTGCCATGGCAGATGTTTGCTGCTGCTATCGTTGATATTTATCCTTATTTTATGTAGAAGCCTAGGAAATCATTTTACTGCATTCTTTTTGCCAATACCTTTCATTGATTTTTTTGCTTTCATTGATTTTAATTCCTTACATGAATTTTAATACAGCTAAAATATTTCTAAATGATTTTCCTCCTTTTTGTGAATTCAAGGCCATAATAAAGAACTATGTAATAAACTTGGTCCATACATAAGTAGCACCAGCATGAGAAATAATTCCCATTCAATTATTTTTATCTGTAAGTCCAAATGGCAATTCAAGGCATGTTCTGTGAAGGTTAAAACTGAAATAAAATGTGAAGTGAAAGTCTGTATTCTGTATGCACATCTTTTGCCTTGTTTAGTGGTTCAATGACCATCTTCTCCATAAGATGTGGAGTTCTGAGAAAACAGATATCATTCCTGCTCTTTTCAGTACACTACACCAAGTATCTGACATTTTATGAACCTTTTTTGAGGCATTCAGTTTTTATTGCATGATAGAAAGAAACCTTATTCCCAGCAATAGTAATTAAAGAATAATTCTCAAGAAATAAGTATCAGCCTTCATTTGCTTTCCAGTATAAAAAATGAAAAAAGAGAATGGACATGTCAGTAACACAATTGAGTTTATTAGAATATTATTAGGGAAACTACCTGAATATGATCATTCTATTTGTAGCAGTTGGTACTCACACTTTCCATCTGAAAGGGAGTCTCATAAACACTGCCTCATCTGGTAGGTGAACATATTCATTGTCAATGCACCAACTGCCCATTTTCTATTACTTACTATTTTTCCAAAATTCTATCTTGGCCCAAGCCATCTAGCACACGCTGATCAGTCAAGTGCACAATTCCAGTTTACTGTGAATGGAAGGTATTCCTTATAATAGTGATTTACAATGGTAATTTGCCTCTCTCAGTTCAGTTTACTCAGGAATTTTTTTTTGTTTACAGCTTCAAAGGTTTTGAAAAATCATCAAAAATAAGAATCATTATTCTTCATTTCCTTTCTCATCTATTCCTGAACTTGTGTTATTTTTTTTTATATTTTATGGTATATAAATAGTATTTTTCTTGGATTTAGCACTCTGAGTTATAACAAGGATAATGAATAATTTGTTATCCAAAATGGGATACTTTCAAGAATGAAATGGGGTATTTGTAATAATTAGGCAGGAAAAACAGGCATAAACCAGCAGTATCCCAGGTAAAATCATAGTTCAAATTATATTTATATATCAATGAACAATTTTCCATAATCTAAAACATGATTATCTCTGTATTCAAGAAATCCCAAATTTACCACTGTTTCCTATTTTTCTGGTCTACAACATAAACATATGCTATATTTTACTTTGTTTCAATAAACATTTATCTATATATGAGAATGCACCATGAGAGAGACATTATATCTTTGGCATCATTGCTGTGTATTTGGAGATGCAAAGAAAAATGAGATATAGTTCTCCAAAAAGAGCCATTTAAAATAGACAGTTTGTATGAAACTAATACCTATATGAAATTATGTTGAGTAGAAATAGATGAACTATTACTAAGAAGAGAGACCTTTTATTTTTATTATTTTTACAAGAAAGGTATTTAAGGTGAATTTTGAAAAATGGGTAAGATTTTGGCAGAATAAAATATACATAATGTCAGTCACAATCTAATGAGGAAACAGGAAATTTATTGAATAATTATCTTTGATAAAAGAGCTATTAACCCAACATGATAGTGAAAAAAAACTTGAAATTAGCAGTAACAAGGCACTGTCATCTATACACTGAACAAGAAAGACAGGAGTGTTTCCAGAGCCAAAGAGTACCAAGGTCACCCAGCAGAAGTGGGAAGTGAGATGGTCCTCACTCACTGGAGCTGGAGTCTCAGAGGTGAGGCAGTAACTTTGAGAGAGGCAAAGAGGTAAGAAGAGTATTTCTTTTACTTCATTCTTTCTCTTGCTCTCCAATTCCCTGCCTGTGTCTTCATTGACTAAATTCATCTGGAAACAGCTGACACAGAAGCCTGGAGAAGAGAGGGTTCTCAAATGCCAAGTAGGACAATGCAGGGGAGGGACCTGGGTATATTAAAAAGGGATTTTATTTTTTTAAAGATTTTATTTATTTGAGAGAGAGAGAGAAAGAGACAGAAAAAGAGAGCACAAGCAGAGGGAGAGGGAGAAGCAGACTTCCCCCTGAGCAGGGAGCCGGATGCAGGGCTCTGTCCAAAGACACTGAAATCATGACCTGAGCCTAAGGCAGACACTTAACCAACTGAGCCACCCAGGTGCCCCTATTAAAAAGGGATTTTAACCAAAATTAAAAGGCATGGAAAAAATGGTAGGTTCTTGTATCTGAAAGAAGGCATCACTAATAATGTACATTCATTGTTGATCTGCTCAGTTAATCCTTCTACATTTTTTATATTCCCTTCATGTCTTTTTTATGTTTGAGAATCAATTACCCGTTGACAAGCCTATGGAAGTTCAGTGGTGACATCAATCATAGTAACCATCTCTTTGACTTGTGATAATGGCAAATCATATGGTCTGGGGCAATCATAATTTATTCCTGAATGTTCCTATATGAAATTTCAAAGTTCTTTTTCTGTTTCACTGAATCAAGAGTTGTAAAAAACAAAACTACAGAACTACACACAGCTGGGTCTCTTGCCAGGATATCATAGTAGGAAACTTTGAAAGAGACAAAGGTGGCCCTCCCCACAGATCTCCATGAACTGCCCCCCTCCGCTCACTAATCCTATACTAAATAAACATGCAGTAGTTTAGGGAAAACAATGTTATTACAAGTCAAACACAGTCTTCCAACCCCACCATTGTGACCAGATAGTCTACCCCCAAAGGATCAAAAGAAGAAATTCATGAACTGCCATTCTCAGAAATCTGTATGGGAGGATAATATTAAAATAATAATAATTTAAAAACCCCTGAAGATAGAGAAATATTTTATTATTCACATATTACTTTATTCTATCTAAGTCCTAGAATGCTTTAACAGGAAGACATTAGCTCATAGGCTCTGTATCATTTATCTATTTTTATCATGTAATAAGGGAGATGAAAATTGATATAATATAATTTCTATCATAAGTGAGAGTATAATGTAGTTGAGGAGATGAGAAGAAAGAAACAAGAAGGTAAATATGTGAGATGATGGATGTGTTGAGGGAGAGAGTCCTTTCACAATGAATATCAAAACATCACATTGTACACTTTAAATAACTTACACTTTTATTTGTCAAATAAATGTATTTGTTTTTAATAAATTTATTTCTTTTGTTAAATGTATTTATTTATGCCTCATTAAAGCTGGAAAAAATAAATTGGCAAATATAAGCATCAGAAAGTGACTAGAATTATGGAGGAAGCACAATTTTAAAAGGAATTTGCAGTATGAATTAAATATGCAAAAGCATCAAGGGAGGAGAAAACATGAGTTGAGTGAGGACAAGAATAAAAAAAGAAAGTTTGGAGTATTTAAATCAGATTTAGGAAACAGTTTGACCCCAATGACTGCAACAGAAAATTGTGCTTTCAACACTTTCTTTTGGTGGCAGGGAGAGCTGGTATTTCAGGGAATTGTGTAAAGAATTGCAGATAAGTAAATTTGAAAATATAGTTGCAGGGTCATTCTTAAAGAGCCTTAAAATTAGAGTTCACAAAGATGATCCGTTGTAGATAATAACCTATATTAGATATGCAGGAATACTCTACAAATGAAATGTAGAGACAAGGAAACATTTCCAAAATTGAATTAAAAAAAAAAAAAGAAAAAGAATTAATGAGACTGCTGGTACTTTTTTTTACTTTATGTTTTATTTCACTGTTTTATTTATTGAATGTTTTGTTTATTTCATTGAAGTTTAAAATACATTAAAAATGCACGTATTTACTGATCAGTTTGATAAGTTTTAACAATTGTGTATCCCCATGTACCACCACTCAAAACAAGAAATAGATCATTTCCATATTCCCAGAGTTACATCCTGCTTCTTCCAGTGAGTCCCTTGCCTACTCTACAAGAGCCAAGCACTTACCTATTTCCAACACTGTAGATTTGTTTGCCTGTTCTTAGAATTAACATCCTTGATATATGGTCTGTCTTTCCTATGTCTGGCTTTTTTTGTTCAACATATCATATTTGAAATTATCCATGCTGTATCATTAATCCATGCTTTTTGATAACTGAGTAGTATTCCATTTTATGACTTAAATGTGATTTGCTTACCCATTTTCCTGTTCATGAAAATTAAGGTTGCTTTCAGTCCGATGCTTTTAAAAAAAAGACTGCTATAATTTTTTCCCAAGTTGCTTCATACACATAGTTTTTCATTCCTATGGGTAAATACCAAGGTTATTATATATCTTTATGAGAAACGATGACAAAATATATCACATTGCCTTATCAACATTAATTTAAGGATCTGGTGATATTTTAAACACTGAACTCCCCTTAGAATTTATTGCCATGTTTTTCAGTAAGAAAGAAGTCAAAAGCAATAGCCAGAGACTTCTGGCATATATTCAGAGCACAGAGAATGGAAAGAGTGTCAACCCCACCTTCACAACAATGCTGAACATTCTATCTTTTTAGGGAAATGAAAATAATACAAATAACCATAATGAGATACCAATACATACCTATTAAAATGATTAAAATGAATATAAAACTGACCATACCAAGTACTTATAAGGTCATGGAGCAAGTAGAACTCTTCTAATATGCTGTGGGAATGCAAAATTGTATGACAACTTTGGAAAATGGTTTTGTAGCTTCTTACAAAATTAAATACACAACTTACTACATGACCCAATTTTCTCACTCTAGAGATTTACTTGAAAAAACAAAGTTATGTTCACACAAAAACCTTTACTTAAATGTTTATAACAACTTTATATATAATCAGCAAAATCTGAAAACAACACAGATGTCCTTCAACACTGAATGGATATGCTGTGATACCACTATACATTGGAATAGCTCTTAGCAATAAAAAGGAAAGGACTATTGATGCATGCAACAACATACAAGTTTCTAAGTGCAAGGAGCCAGACCCAAAAGACTACAGACTATATTATTCTGTTTGTTTGGCATTCTAGAAATGGCAAAAATATTGGGGTGCCTGGGTGGAGCAGTCGTTAGGCATCTGTCTTTGGCTCAGGGCATGATCCCGGCGTTCTGGGATCGAGCCCCACATCAGGCTCCTTGCTAGGAGCCTGCTTCTTCCTCTCCCACTCCCCCTGCTTGTGTTCCCTCTCTCGCTGGCTGTCTGTGTCAAATAAATAAATAAATAAATAAATAAATAAAATCTTTAAAAAAAAAGAAATGACAAAATTATGGGATTAAAAGCAGATTAGTGGTTGCCAATGATAGGGAGGGAGTAGAGGCAGAAGTTGATTAAAATGGGATGCAGAGAGGAGTTTTTAANTCTTAAAAAAAAAAAAAAGAAATGACAAAATTATGGGATTAAAAGCAGATGAGTGGTTGCCAATGATAGGGAGGGAGTAGAGGCAGAAGTTGATTAAAATGGGATGCAGAGAGGAGTTTTTAATGCAATGGAACTGTACTATATCATGCCTATGGTGATAGATCATAATTCTATGACTTTGTCAAGCCTATAGAACTGTACACCATAAAGAAAAAAATTTAATGTATGTAAATTAATAATAATAAAAATAAGTTAAGTGGCCAAAAAATAAAACAGTAGAATAGGATAGGAGAAACTCTCCATTTAAGTTCAGACTCAAACAGTTGCCTAAAGCATTACTAGCTAGTACCTCACGTGAGTTTTTCTTCTGGATTTCCTAATTTACCAGGACACTTTCTTACCAAGACATTAAGCAATTTGTAATCATTTAACCTGACAAAATTGAAAATCTCACTGTCATTGAATTAAACCCAGTGGAAACTCCCTGCAAAGAAATTAGGTGGTCAGGGAAAGAGCCTTGGGCAGAACCAGTTCACGACGGCTCTTATTTCTCAGCAACATGTGGTTCCCTTATATTTTCATCTTACTGTGACTCCTTGGGGTACCTAGTGGATTTAGTTTTTTTAAATGAAACTCTTGTACATTAATTCAAAGTATAAACGGAAAGAGTTCTTTATTACAAAGATAAGCTAACCTCAAAAATAAAACACAGCCACATCCTCTCCCTTCCCTTCTGAGATATCCTGGTGTGCTTAGTAAATAGACTCTACAGTCCAACATCTTCTATCAGAAAGAGGGACATTAGCTAAAGTGCCATCTTTTCTTCAAGACAGTGAGGCCTTTCCAGTATTTGCTTTGGCAAATTTCAGAAATTTCTGCAAACCATTAGGTATCAGCAAGTTGAGTGCAAGCCTTTTGCAAACTGCCTTTGTGGTATTAAGTCAGTCACAGTCTATTTGAGTATTTCTCCTATGTACAATGTTTAGTGAGTTAAAATATACATTTCAAAATACCATTCAGTAGTATTTGATTCTACAAGTCTTTCTCCTCTTTCCTCCTATTTCCCTTTAGAACACACACACATAAATACACAATCATATATATACATACATGCACACACACCAACAACAGTTACTGTCAAAGCTGATGCCAATTAGACCATATTTTATGAGTTTTTAAATAATTTTTACTCAAATATTTACCTAATACTTTTTGAGCTTATAGAACTAATTCATGAAGAAAATTACATAAAATATTGGCAAAAATACATTAGTTTAAAAAATAATTAGTTGGTTTATTATTTATAATAAAAGGTATACCATTAATGTAGCCTCATCGATTCAATTTAAAAAATGTNTAAATAATTTTTACTCAGATATTTACCTAATACTTTTTGAGCTTATAGAACTAATTCATGAAGAAAATTACATAAAATATTGGCAAAAATACATTAGTTTAAAAAATAATTAGTTGGTTTATTATTTATAATAAAAGGTATACCATTAATGTAGCCTCATCGATTCAATTTAAAAAATGTTTTTCAGGCACAAATTAGATTTAATCAAATAAATAATTCCAAGAAATGGTAGCTCTATTAAAAAATGTGAAAATGCTTCACAAACTTTATTTACATGGATCTTGAATTATTCAAATCATTAATCATAGTAAAAGAAAATAATCGCGGTTAAAGCAAAAAAAAAAAAAAGGACGACTTTCAGGCAAAATGCTAATAATTGCCTGCATCCTTGATCTAAAGGAATTGTAGACCTCGTGTTTATATGTTACTAGTTAAAATGCTCCCCCCATTAAAAAGAAGAAATATATCAAAGGAAACCTGGAAATAGCACAGGCAACACAAGAAACAAAATAAAAGCTATGTTTACAGACATATAGTATTAATAAATTTCTCCGTTTATTTCCTTTATAAAATCCGGTTCAAGAATTGTTTCCTCATGCCACATGTTCCAACTTTGTTTTCAGATTCAACAAGCAGGATTGACCTTTGGCATGTTTAAAAATGAAGAACCTACTGGATTATAATACATAGCCTCCTTTAATTTATTTTGCAGCCTCATATTTCTTTTGCTTTACTCATTTGGGAATGAGAAATTTTTCAACAAATATGCAATTTGTCCTAATCCAATTTCATCTAATTCAGAAACATAATGCTTTTTAAATTTTGATACTACCCCACTTTCATAACATGGGGCATGATGCATAAAAAGGGAAAGGCTGTAATACACGTGATCACAACAAATGAAAGATGCTACATAAAAAGAGAGCATAAGGAATTATGCTTTCTTTGAATTTTCACATGAAAAAGAAACCCATTACATAAAATAGGCATTATTAATTATTTTAACCTATGCACTTAATTTGTATTTCTCCAAATAGTGTATTTCCAATCTTCCCACACTGGTTTTCAGCACAGAATCTATGATTTATAGCTCCTGTGCTTTTTTGCACCACTTTGCCAACTGGAAAGGACTTACTTCTTCTGCAAAGAATAATGCTGTCTGCAAGCTTGTGTGTATTTCAATTCCTTCAATTCCTGGACAAGATATCAGAAATTGTAATCAGGATATAGCATTTTTAGGGCCTGATTTATTATTTTCTGCTTTGTCTTCAGGTAGTTTTCACAGGCTTTTCCGCATATGCTGCTCTTTCTGTTTTAAAAAAGTAGACCAGCTTAGGTGTCATTATGTAGAATGCTTATCCCCAATGACAATTTAACCTTTGAAAAATGCTTTATCATAACTAAAATAATCCCTTAGAATGTCTGAGGCTTTAAGTGTTTAAGGTTTTAAGAAGCCTTTGTTTTCTTGCAGAGGTAGAGCTAAATAAAAAGCTAATGCTGATGTACTAATATTGAAGAAAGAATTTGAAATCTGTGTCCTTTTTTCAAAAAAAAAAACTTCAGTAACAAAATACAAATTACAATTTGAATGCATTACAACTTGATCAAATGGGTTAACATGTAGTTGGCACCTTGAAGTAAAAATGAAAACACTGGAAATTCAAATATATGTGATTCCTATAATTTCCTGCAGTACATTCATGAACTTAAGTCAGCCAATGTCACTTGCTGTTACCAGTGTATAAACTAATTTTTGGTTTTTTGGGGTTTTTGTTTTGTTTTGTTTTTTGGCTTGTTATTAAAGCTGTATCTTGACAACACAATTTTCTGTGGCCCATTTGCTTTTATTTAAAAGTGTGTCTATCTTAACCACACTGAGATACCACCTTACGCCAGTTAGATGGCAAAAATAGACAAGGCAAGAAACAACAATTGTTGAAGGGGATGTGGAGAAAGGGGATCCCTCCTACATTGTTGGTGGGAATGCAAGTTGGTACAGCCACTCTGGAAAACAGTGTGGAGGTCCCTTAAAAAGTTAAAAATTGAACTACCCTATGACCCAGCCATTGCACTACTGGGTGTTTACCCCAAAGATACAGACGTAGTAAAGAGAAGGGCCATATGCACCCCAATGTTCATAGCTGCATTGTCCACAATAGCCAAATCATGGAAGGAGCCGAGATGCCCTTCAACAGATGACTGGATTAAGAAGCTGTGGTCCATATATACAATGGAATATTACTCAGCTATCAGAAAGAACGAATTCTCAACATTTGCTGCAACATGGACGGCACTGGAGGAGATAATGCTAAGTGAAATAAGTCAAGCAGAAAAGACAACTATCATATGATTTCTCTGATCGATGGAACATAAGAACTAGGATGATCGGTAGGGGAAGAAAGGGATAAAGAAAGGGGAGGTAATCAGAAGGGGGAATGAAACATGAGAGACTATGGACTATGAGAAACAAACTGAAGACTTCAGAGGGGAGGGGGTGGGGGAATGGGATAGACTGGTGATGGGTAGTAAGGAGGGCACGTATTGCATGGTGCACTGGGTGTTATACGCAACTAATGAATCATCGAGTTTTACATCGGAAGCCGGGGATGTACTGTATCGTGACTAACATAATATAATAAAAAATCATTAAAAAAAAAAAGCATGTCTCTCTTAATGGCAGGTCAGGCATTCTGCTCTCTCCATTCCATCCAGCTGATGATTTTTCCTTGCAGTTGCTGGAATTGTGTTGTTTATATTTTTTATATGTTTTCAGTTTAATAACTTTTTCCTTAAAGAGCATATAGCACATTTGCTATAGAGTCTGTACCATATCCAGGACTGTATACAGCTGTATTAGTCTGCCCAGGCTGTCAGAGCAAAGTACCATAGACTGGGCGACTAAAACAACAAAAATTTATTTCTTAGAGTTCTGGAGGCTAGAGGTCTGAGATCAAGGTGCCAGCATGATCAGGTTTCTCTTCCTGCTTTGCAGATGGCCGCCTTCTTGCTGTGTTCTCAATGGCGGGAAGAGAGAGAGAGAAGGCTGGTGTCTCTTCTTACAAGGGTGCTAAACCCTTTATGAGGGTCCCATCCTCATGACTTCATCTACATCTAATTGCCTCCAAAGACTCTTCTTCCAAATACCACCATCACATTGTGAAGTAGGGCTTCAACATATGAATTTGGAGGGGACACAATTCAGTTCATAGCCATACCCTCAATATTCATGTTCTTGTTAATCTTCAGGGTTTCTTGAAATTGTGTGTCACCATCATCAAATAATGTTTCTTTTAACTTTTCTCCTGTCCTGTATTTATTTCAATTCCAATGTAGTTAATATACAGTGTTACGTTAGTTTGAGGCTCATCAAGATAAGTGTACTCTTAATCCCCTTCTCCAATTTCACCCATCCCCCCCTCACCTCCCCTCTGGTAACCACCTGTTTGTTCTCTATAGCTGAGAGACTGTTTTTTAGTTTGTCTNAATTCCAATGTAGTTAATATACAGTGTTACGTTAGTTTGAGGTTCATCAAGATAAGTGTACTCTTAATCCCCTTCTCCAATTTCACCCATCCCCCCCCTCACCTCCCCTCTGGTAACCACCTGTTTGTTCTCTATAGCTGAGAGACTGTTTTTTAGTTTGTCTCTTTTTTCTTCCTTTGTTCATTTGTCTTGTTTCTTAAAGTCCACATATGAGTGAAATCATGGTATTTGTCTTTGTCTGACTGACTTATTTCACTTAGCATAATACCCTCTAACTCTATCCATGTTGCTGCAGATGGCAAAATTTCATTCTTTTTTATGGTGAGTAATACTCCATTATATATATAAATATGTCATATCTTCTTTATCCATTCATTTTTTGATGGATATTTGTGCTGCTTCCGTATTTTGGCTACTTTAAATAATGCTGCTATAACCATAGGGGTGCATGTATCCCTTTGAATTAGTTTTTGTATTCTTTGGGTAAATACCCACTTAGGTAATTACTGGATCATATGGTGGTTCTACTTCTAATATTTTGAGGAACCTGCATACTGTTCTCCACAGTGGCTTCCCTAGTTTGCATTACCACGAACAGAGCACAAGGGTTCATTTTTCTCCTGCCTAGGATTCGGTATACTTGTGCTTATGTTACAGCTTCTTTCTGAATGTATTGCTTCACCCACCTGACCTTGCAGTGGGTGAAGCTATTGGCCCAGGTATAGGAATATAGATTGCCATTGAATACTCATTATAAAACATAAGACGCTCACTTATTGCAAGTCCAAATAATTACTATTCAACACTGTCATTCCATCTATGAAAGATCTTTAGCATTATTATTAACTTTAGCTTTAGCTGGATTTTATTCATTGACTTTTTAAAATTTATTTTATTTTCTATTATTTTTATCAGAACTGACACTGGATTGGTTTCTTTAATATAGACAATGTAATGGCATATCCAACTGTGTGTGAGGCTAAAAGTTGCACAGGCCTAGGTTGGCCTTATTAATTAGGCGAAGAAGAGTACTAGCAAGAGATTATCCCTGAGATGCCTTTGGAAAACTAGGTAGTAATTTGATACATGAAAAAGAAAGAATGAGGTCTGCAGTGATTGGATTGAATTTGGTTTACATATGTATGTTTCACCCCATGAGAGTGATTTGAGAAGATAATTTTAAAAAGGTATATTACACATGAGTAAAATTACATAGAATTGTAAATTAACTTGATCCAATAGGCATTTTTCACCAGCATGCTTATAACAAAATACCCAAATACATTGGGTAATACACCTTTGCAGCGTATTATTATTCAGCGTGGAATTAATATTGGAAAATACTGTAGTAGGCAAGAACAGGCCATTTTGGTCTTTTGTGTAGAACAATGGCATGGTAAGTTGCAAAATGTCTTGTCTACAAGGGCCACGATTCTCCCAGTTGCTACACAGTAGGTGATCAGTACATTACTGTTCTATAAATGAAACTGCATGAATTATTTTTAAAAGATTAGAAGTTACATAAAATATGAATTGGAATGGGGGAATGATAGAACTGTAGTGGACAGCTATGGTATACTGAAATTATATGAGTGAATATCAATAAAAAAGAAAAAAAAAACTTAAAAAAAATGAAACTATTTCACTATTCCCAAAGATTTCTGGCAATCTTTAGGTTTTGTATTACATATTGTACTGGATATTGCTTTGAAATGTCAGCTATGTATTTTTGATATAGACACAATAGAAACAAAATGGAGAAAGCCTTGGAACAATCAGCATTATATTTGCACACTGTTGAAATTTCTTTGAATGACATGTTGAGGTGTTGGGCTGGACATATGGCTCACTGTCACTTTATTATATATAAATGAATTACCTTTGCTTTTGCTATTCCCACGTTGTGTAGCAACCTTCATCTGCCTCTATTTCTACCAGATGAAACCCTATCTATTCTTAAGGCATGAATTGCAATTTTGTATCATCAGTTAAATTGTATTTTTCTTCATAGACCTAAAGTTGATCTCTACTCTAATGAGCATAGAGCTTAGTACTTATTTCTTTTTTTAAATTTCTACATCCTGACTGGTAACATTATATTGTGTATATTGGTGTCATCTATATTATAGTCAAATTTGCCTTTTATCTTACTATCAGCCATGGTCTTTATATCTAGCACTTTGCATGCAATGATCCTTAATTAGTATTTGTTCAATAAATGAATGAATTAAAAAAAGATGATGTTCTAATAATTCCTTAATCCTCTTTCATAAGTAAAAGAACTGAGGCAGAAACCTCAGTGTTATAGATTGTTAATTTAATGTTGAGATTGGTTGAGAGTTTGTTTTTAATGTTTCATTTCATCTCTTACTTTTCAGTTTTTGTTTTCAATAATTTTATGTTAACTGAAAGCATGTTAACTTAAGGAATATTTTTATTGCCTAATATAAAACTTTTCCTAGGCCACATATACATAGAAATTCAAGAAGCATTTTTGAAAGCAAATGCAGTATGGCATCCTAAGATTCAGTGACAGTTTTGAATGGAGGCTCTAAGCAGTGCTAGTTTTATATAATTGGTAGCATATGTGGTAGCAATTACTAATTAGATAATTGGAAGCATATGGCAGCAATTACTGTCAATCAAATTATGCAATATCCCAGTAGGTATAGTAATACCTTCAGTGCAGAAATGTCTGATATGTATGTTCTCAATTTGATCAACGGACTAATGAGAGCATTCTATGCTATAGTTTGAGTCAGTACCAATGAACAGTGCTTAGAAGCAATATATAACTTTAATTGAGGTCGTGGCTACAGTATGTGACAGCAGCTATGAATTGGCCCATCCAATTTGCTGTGGCTCATTAAGATACCCACTGCTCAAGAATTGTGCAGACAGGTCACAACAAATCATACCAAGTGAATTGTTCAGTGAGGTACAATTCTGTTGTACAGACATGGCCTGAGGCCAGGCTTATGTATCACAAGAAAAATGCCCATGATATAGTATATACAGTGTATCCAGGCCTTAGCTGAATTGTCAGATGCATCATGTTCTCTGGTAGCAATCCCTCATTAAGATCTATATCCAGAGAATAATGGAGCCCATACTTATAATATGTCATGGTTTCTGTGGAAGCCCATAGATATACCACTATTAATCTGTTATGAGAAGGAAACGTAGTTTTGGAAGGCTGAGCACTCTGCTTGCCTACCAAAGTTGCTTCCATGGACCCTATGGATATGTAGGCTTCATCTGACCCTTGTGGATCAAATTCTGCCCTTAACAATGCATACTCAATATGATCAGAAACATTCCAAGTTCAGATGAAGAGATGAATCATTAAAAATCATGAAGGTATCGAGCCTCAGATCAGAGGACTTAGTTGCTCTTCTATTTCAGACAGCTGTAGACGACCCTGTTTACCAGCCTCCATATTGCCAGAATTAAAACTTACTTGCCTATTTAGATCTCTTTCTTCACTTTTTCCTTTGCCGTTTGAATGCTTACATCAACGATTTCGTCACATATTTGTGCTCACACATGCATCTACAGTTACACACACAGACACTACATACTTTCTCATAACATGGGTCTACTATCTGTGTTGGAAACCCAGAAAAATTGTAACTTCAATGGGAGCTAATAAGAAATGGTCTTCTTTTATATTAAGAGGTTGTCTTTTACTCTGAAGTCACATATGACAGTGATAGACAACTGTTGTTTTAATGTTATGCAACACCCAATTATAATAACTAACATTATGTGCATGCTTTTATATATATATAAAGACACTGATAAATATTGTATTATGCATCAGAAAAAATAACATAATAAATAGCCCTTCAATTTACCTGACATCTAAAGCTGCAAATCTGCTTGGCTATTATCATATTTCCTTTATACCATAAACAACTTCATATACGCTTTTAGTTTCAACAAATCCACTCAGCAAATATTTATTGTTCAAAGGGTTCCAGGCAGTGTTATAGGTCCAGTGTGTATAAGATGAATACAACAGAAATAAAATTTCTGCCCTCATATAGTTTAATGCAGAAAAACAGAATAAACACGTGAATAATAAGCTATGTAAGTGCTCAGTAGGAGAAAGACGCAGTGAGAAGAAATGGGGAGAGAACGTGGGAAGTAGCTGAGGAAACAGTGAGCAATGACTTGAAGGAGATGAAGTCAAAGGCCATGTGGAAAGCCGGGAAGAATTCCCCAGGTAGAAAGTCCAGCCCGTATTAACACCCTGAGGCAGGCAGGAGAGTGGCTGGCATATTCCAGACAAGCCAGGAAGAGCCAGTGTGGCTGAAGAGAAATGCAGGAGGGCAGAGAAGTAAAAGATAAAGAAGTTATGGAGGTAACTTTCCCTAGGGCCTTGAAAGTCATTTTAAGGACTTTGGCAACTCTGAGAGACATGGGAAGCAACTGGAGACTTCTGAGAAGAGCAGTAGTCCAACCACACTTTAAAAAGAATCACTGTTGCTGTCATTCACAATAGACTAAAGGGGAAGGATTGGATCGTGAGATCAATTAGAATGATACTGCCAACATCAGGGCAAGATGGAAATCATGAGAAGTTACTGAACTCTAGATCTATTTACAAAGTAAAGCTAATAGATTGTGATTCTCAACTGAATGTAAGTTGTGAGAGAAAGGGGCTTCAAGGTTTTTATGTGTAAAACTGAAAGCATGGACTTGGCCATGAATGCAATGAGGAAGACTATAGAAGAAGCAGGGTGTGGATTGTTTATATTTTGTTTGGTTTGGCTGTTTGTTAGTATGTTTGTTCTCTGGTGAAGGATAGAATATTAAATTGGGAAATGTTAAATCAGCTATTATATGTGGTCAGTGTCCATGGAGAGATGTAAAGTAGGCAGCTTGACCCTGTGGGAGAGAGGATGAACAGACCTTTTCCTGCTGGGTATGAGAATTTAAGTTTTGTTTAACTCTATTTTCGTTTTCCTGGAAACCTGGTATGAATAATGTGCTAATGGTGTTACTAATGATAAAGTTAGTATACTAACAGACAGTAGGTGGAACTGAAAATTGAAACCAAAACTAAATTATTTCAAACAGACTGCAGTATGGTACACAAAACAAAGAAATATACCAAACCAAAACCATGGCGATCATCACAAACTCTATTCTCAAACTCTTTTAACCCTAGCTCGTTCAGAACCCTGTGTTCCAAAATGAGACCATGAACAAATTGAATTAGCAGTCACTCTCTGTGAACTATATATTCTAAAGGCAAGGCCACTGACTAGTCCAGAACTGTCTAGTTTGCAAAGAAAAATCCCTACCAACGCCATCCTATGACTAATTCCAGAGCTCAAGATCCTAAAACTACCTCTCTTTAAGACACCCTGCTAATCCAACAAAGGGTGCCCTTTGTTGCGACAAACTCAATAAATGTAAACTCTTTTTTTTTTTTTTAGCTATATATATGTCAGTGGGTGGGCTTTGGCAAATGAACTTCATTTTTTTTAAAAAAAGATTTATTTATTTGAGATAGAGTGGATGAGAAAGAGCAGGAGTGGGGGGCGGGGAGCTGCAGAGAGAGAGAGAGGGAGAAGCAGGCTCCCCACTGAGCAGGAAGCCCTACGCAGGGCTCAATCCCAGGACCCTGGAACCATGACTTGAGCCTGAGCCTAAGGCAGACGCCAAACCAACTCAGCCACCCAGGTGCCCCAGCAAATGAACTTTGACACAAAGCGATGTTGCTTATGGCGAAAGTAAATGTGCTTAGTAAACTGCATCTGAACTTGGAGAACTACTTTAAAGGAAAGCACAGCTTTGCTCTTCCCTAAATGTAATGAGTGTGGTAATTGGGCATACCCCTTACAGAGACCCTGGAAGCTATGCCTGTCAAATTGTTACAAAAATATAGCTCCCATGGTACCTGAGGTTTTAAAAGCTAAGTGAATCATGCACCCTCCTGGAAAGGATAGTTTCTTTGCACCTGAGCTGTGAGAACTGCTGGAAGGAATGCTAGTCAGACTTCAGGAGTTCCCAGAAGTCTCTCCCCATGACACACTTTGGTAGCTGTCATATATCCTTTTGTGAAGGCTGATCCCAACTGAGGACTAAGACAGTTTTGTAAGTCTGAACGTTTACCTGAAATTAGCAGAGTCCTTTTGTGGTCATTGCAATGAGGCAGCCTGCAGTTCATAGAGAAGTTCTTTTTTGCAGATGAAAATGTGGATAGCATCAGTGTATAGATGATATTGAAAGCCAGGAAAAGAGATAAGATTTTAAAATAATGAATGCAAATAAAGAAGAAAAGACATCCAAAGAATGAGGCCTGGGGCATTCTAAATTTAAAAAGTTGAGGCAATAAAGAGAACCAAGAAAAAGTGTTGAGAAGAAACTGTCCGTGGTGAGGTGCAATAATTCTCCATGCTAGAAGCCAAGGGAAGTGTTTGAAGGAGAAGGTAATTAATTTTATCAAAGGCTTCTGTTAGATCTAGGAGGATGAGGAATGGGAACTTAATATTGGATTTTTCAACATATGGGTATTTGCTGACCTTAACAGCAGCACTTTCAGTGAATTCATAAGAGCAAACACATGATTAGAGAGGGTTCAAGAGAAATAGGTATGAGGAATAAAAACTGAAATAGCAGATAACACTTTTTGTAAAGAGAAAAGAAATAGGATTATTGTTGGAGAATGAAGTAAGCACAAGACAGAGTTTTTTTGGGTTTTGTTTTTTTTGTTTGTTTTGGATTTTTGTTTTTGGGGTGTGTGTGTGTGTGTGTGTGTGTGTGTGTATGTTTCTTCCTTTCAGAATATATTTGTTCTCCCTTCCCCACCCCACCCCCCCAGAAGCTTATAAGGCAGCCTGCATGTGTATTTCCTGGATGGTCCACTAGAGAGGGAAAGTGACGGTGATGCATGAAAGAGGGTAGAAATCAAAGACTTTGGATAGATGAGGAGATAGGCACAAAATGAAGGGTTGGCCTCAAATAAAAGCACAATGTATTTATCTGTAAGTCAAGTCTGCTCAGAAGCTTACGAGAAAGCTCGAATACTTCTCTCCTTTCAAATCAACACACTGAGTTTCTGTTTATTTGTTCATTAATCAAATATTTATTCAGCACCTTCTAGGCCTTAGATATTCTTCTAACTGCCAGGGACACAGCGGTGAACAAAACATTAAAAGCAGCGTTTACCTTCATGATGTTTGCCTTTTGAGGAAGCTTTTGAATTTGAAAAACAAGTTGAAGAATAAGAAAACTTGTTACAGTTTTTGTCCAATATCTTTTTAAAAAATCACTTCAGTGTGGCTTTAGTTGTCTTTGTTGAAATTTCAGTGTAACTATTTGCTGGAGAAAGAAGCATGAAAGAAACAGCTTGGGTAATGTTTCTTTTAAAAGAACTCATTATTCAGCTGACAGAAATGATTGTGTCTGGTAATCACTGTTTGCAAAGAACCAATGAGATTGTGTCAGCAGAGGTTTGAGAAGGAACACCGAATACTTCCAGTTCTAGTCCATAAGTTCTTTCCTGAGAACGGCCAGACAAAATCAATATAAAGCCTCCATAGGTTTCTTTTCATGTCCCATGGAAAAATAACTAACTTGGCAAATGCTGCAATCAGTTACATCTTTTCAACATCAAACTCTATTTCAGTGACTAGATATGCCTTGTAACTAATGTTTTGTATAAAAGACAGTTCACCATCTGTTACTTTAAATGTGGTCAAGAGAACATTTTACCACTAAAGGTAATAACCACAATTTTCCCCACGAATATATTGTTCATTGTTTGTGCATGGCTTATGGTTCTAAGTCACCTCAAGGACCTAGATAAGCATTTAATTCAAAGGAAAATAGGTAAAACCTATTTGTTGAGACTTATTTATGTACAGGAAAAAGACAACAAAAAGACCTTCCTACCCACTAAAGTAGGGTGTTCTCTGAACCTTCCATTCTGGCCTACTCTTTTCTTTCACCACACAAATTTTTATCTTGATATTTATCAACTCTTAACCAATTTCTTAAACTTTCTATGCATTAGTTCATTTCCCCTGTCAATCTATAGATTCCATGGTTGAGTAACAAATACCCTATTTGATAGTCTCCGTTGAAAAGCTATTGATTTAGAATTTCTTAGAAGTGGAGTCCAGTCATCTTCAATTTTTTAAAGATTTATTTATTTATTTTAGAGAGAGAGCGTGAGCGAGTGGGGGAGGGAAGGGAAAGGGAGAAGGAGAGAAAGTCTTAAGCAAACTTCTGAGCCCTACGTGGGGCTCTGTCTCAGGACCCTGAGATCACGACCTGAGCTGAAACCAGCAGTCGGACACCTTACATCTTCATTTTAAAACAACACCCAGAAAAGATGTACCCACATTGAAGCTTAAAAACCAGGAGCCTAGAACACCCCCTTTAATTGGCCCTACATTTGAGGAATATTTTTGGCTAAGAAATAATGCTGTCATCTCCTTTTACTGATTTTGCCTTTAATTTGAAGACCCTGATGATTATGAAATGTTGTTGTTGCTGGTGTTGTTGTACGTTTTGTTTTAATACCTAAAGCTGTGGTTCTTAACTGGAGTGGGGTAAGATTTTTGCCTCCCATGGCAAATTTGACGATATCTAGAGTCACTTTTGGTTGTCATTTAGGGGACTGGGCGTTGCTACTGTGTCTTGTGGATGGAAGTCAGGGATGCTTCTTAACATCCTACAGTGCATAGTATAGGCCCCTACAAACCAAGAATCATCTGGATAAAAATGTTAACATACGCGAGCTGAAAAAACCTGCCCTAAAGCAACTGCCTAGAACTGTTGACAATTACAGCATGCTTCTTTGTCCACACAGCCCATAGCTCAATTGCATTTTTTTTCGTTTGAAATAGCCAGGATAATCTACTTGTAACCATGGAAATTCTACAAGGAAAGGGGCAGGCCATTTAAGAGTCTTTTGATCTCCCTCACTCTCCCACACTTGGCTTAACATACAAGAGTTTCTAGGTGGGGCAAGGAGGAGTATGAAACAGTGTCCTAAAGAAGGTAACATAAAATCTGAAAATCTGAATGCCAAAATGGCAGATGGCACAATGGTATAAACTTTAAGGTATTCTTTTTTTATGCTCTGTATATCAAAGACATAATTAAGGATAGAATCTTACCTATGAGAGTTACAAAATACTAAAAATCTGTAATGGCAAAGAATAAACGAAGCTGAGGGTTTGTTTTTGTTTTTGTTTTCTTTTTGACCATACAATTGAAGCAAGAATTCTCTGTTAATTTGTGTAAATTTCATTTGTTTTGTAACAGTGTTTTAGAGAATTAACAATGTGCCTCTGTGCCATCTGGGATTTGCAGCTAAGCAAAGTAGAAACACCATAGAGTAAAGAACAGTGCTTTAGGTCATCCAAATTCACTAGCACAGTCTTAGAAATCAATAATAAATTGACATTCCAGAAAGCATACTCAGGAGGGCAATTCCAAAGCTATAGAAAAAACTTATCCTCATAGCACAGAATTGTCTCCTGTAAAAAGTAAAACAAGAAATAAAAGCAAAAACAAAAACATGGTAGAAATTGTGTAAACACAGAGAAAGTTCTTGCTCTGATTACAGAATAGCTGCATTAGGATTTAGACATCTCTTACATTAAGAAAAGACTTTCCAATTTGACAAAAACAAACAAACAAAAACTTTAGATCTAGAGGTCTTTTCGAAAGATTATCCTTTTTCAAACATATAGTTTTATGATTACAGTGTGAAAGATTGTCTTGAAGAATAATTTGCAAAAAGAAAAAACACCCTAGAAAACTATACAGTAAAAGTTTACTACTCCCAAATTTATATCATGTTAATTCTTATTTTTTCATTAATATGACAATTATTGCATGAATGCCTATCATGTACCAGTTTCTGAGTATCTACTAAGAATACTGAGATGAACAATAAAATCACCTTTTCTCATGAAACTCAAATTTCATTGAGAGAAAAAATATTCAAAGTAAGGAAAGAAACATGCACTTTTTGTTAAAAAGGAAGTTAAAATAGATGATGAGGCTGGTTATGGGTAACCATTCTTACTGATACAAATTTTATCAAATGGAATTTGGGTATTTGTGTATATATAGATACAGATATAGGGTGGACTATATAAATATATTTGTCAATATTTAATCAGTAGAATATATATATATATATATTTTTTTAAGTAGTGAACCACCTTTGCATTTCTAGAAAGTATCACTAGGGGCAATGATGTATTATGATTGCATAGGTTCATTACGGGTCTCAAATTAAACAATTAGGCAGAGTAACAACTGTTCTTTATTCTCAGTACTCAATATTAAAATGACAATACCCATAGAATACTGGAGGCTTTTGACAAGCGGACCTTTCTGTAGATGTCAGGATCGCTCTGTCCTTACTGGAGAAATATTAATCTGAGAATAAATTTTGTTTCTCAATCTTTTGATTATTATAATAATCTTCATGTTATAAATAAATATATTAAGATACCAGTGAGAGATGAATGAGAAAATAGAGTTCTTTCACTGAAAATTAGGTTGAATGCTTTGGAAATATTCAGAATTATTGAGCTGCTTTTTTAAAAATGCTACAAAATTTGGACTAGACAAGACAAATTATAAAAAGTGAAGAGATGAGATATTTTATAAAACTGTGAAATATTTGGACGCATATTGTTTTCATAGGCTTTAGATTATTACTCTGCTTTAAAGAAAAAGTAAATTTTGAAAACGTCTAATGCAATAAAGTTGTGATTCATGGAAAGACAAAGATCAAAAATGGCACTTAGTAGACCCTATGATTCAAGATTAGACCATGGCCATATGTAGAAAGAGTTGTGAATGAATGCACACATACATGTTTCAAATTTAAAGTAAAGGCTTAAGGTATGTATTCACCATTTTTTTGTGATTCCCTTCTTTAATTTGTTAACTTATCAAATATATCGATTAACCAGAGATATTCTCATGGGAAAAATAAGAAGATTTTTAAGTGTTTTAGAAGCACCTGGATGGCTCAGTCGGTTAAGCTTCTGCCTTTGGCTGAGGTCATGATCCCAGGATCATGGGATCAAGCCCCTCATTAGGCTCCCTGCTGAGCAGGGAGCCTGCCTTTCCCTCTGCTACTCCCCCTGCTTGTGCTCTCTTGCTCTCTCTGTCAAATAAATAAATACAATATTTTTTTAAAGTGTTTTAATTTTTGCTAGTGTAATAGGATAGTGAATAATGACTAATTTTGTGATTATTGTTGAAGCTCAAATTAGAGAAAATTGTTAAGAAGTACCACCTTAAAAAAGGTTGCCAGGTCAGTGTATGCCAAACTCTCTAAAGGATGGCTATACTCCCCACCCTTTCACCCATTTACAACTCAGAAAGACCAG
This sequence comes from Ailuropoda melanoleuca, assembly GCF_002007445.2. Classification (NCBI taxonomy): domain Eukaryota; kingdom Metazoa; phylum Chordata; class Mammalia; order Carnivora; family Ursidae; genus Ailuropoda; species Ailuropoda melanoleuca. The sequence goes on from NC_048236.1 coordinate 19,521,722, forward strand.
AATTTCAAGCAGGGAATTGAAAGTCACCAAAATATACAGCTTTCAACTCAGTAGGATACACTGTCATGGAGTGGGGAGAATGAGTGGGAAGCATCCATTGAGAATGAGGACAAAAAAGGGCACTGTCATCTAACTTCCAGGTTTATGTCTATTCTGCAGAGTTCTATAAGCCTGTCCTAGCATACAGCACTGGAGCAGTGTGCCTTCAGAGGATTCATGGGAGGACCCAACATTTGTCTCCTAGAGCAAACTATCCATAGTATGGTCCATGAACTACTTAGTATGGATGAATAGAGAAATTGATCATAAACATTGGAAATTCGAGAATGCATGTCATATCTAATAATAATACGGAATTAGATTTCTACTAATATGTACAGTTTTGTTTTATTTTTTTTTTCATTTTTCTAATAATTTATTTTTACTCCATCTCACATAAGCATGGTCTGTCATAATTGAAAACAAAACAAAGAAAATACCTGATTTATTCTTCATATAGAATTTCAGATGGGGCCCCTGGGTGTCTCAGTCGGCTAAGAGTCTGACTCTTGATTTCTGCTCAGGTCACAATCACAGGGTTGTGAGATCAAGCACGGCATTAGGCAAGAAGTCTGCTTTTCTCCTTCTACCTCTCTCTCTGCCCTTCCCCCCAACCCTGGCTTGTGTGGGCTCTCTCTTTCTCTCTCAAATAAATAAATAAATCTTAAAAAAAAAAAAAAAGAATTTCAGAAACAGCATCCTAGTGTGAGGGGAACAGCTGGTACCCACATTTCATCTGAAATTCTGGAGGCTGGCTGGAGGACAAGTCAGAATAAGGAAGAAAAGCAGCAGAGGGAGTAACCTTAGTGTTTCTCTTGAACTAAGCAGAAATAGAAGTTCAACCCCATTGAGCAGTTTAAAAGTGTCCTGACAAACAAGATGATGGCCTGTCAGGATGCAAGTACTTCAGGACCAAAGGCTGTGGCAGCTACTGGGACAAAAGGTTTGGCGTGGGTTGGTCACAAAGGTCCAACTATAGTAGGGATCCATGTCTTCAGGGGATAGTGCAATGCATAATTAAGAATTTCAAAGTGAAGGTGCTTCGATTTGAAGTCTCTTAATAACTGATATTTTCTTGGATGATCACAAAAACTTCTTTGTGTGATAATTTTTTTTATATGCTTGAGTAAAAAAATTGTTAGTACAGAAAAAAGGCTGATACAGTCCTGGTACTTAATGTATTTGTAGCACATTTCCCAATATATATTGATTAATTAGCCAAATATTTTAGAATCTGCTCGTTCAGGGAAAATGTTGTTAGGGAACTTCACATAGTCCATCCCCATGGAGTGACATTCTAGAGGAAGGAGTGGATGTTAAACATCAGAATACAGGATAGATCACTTCTAATTCTGAGAATTCTATAGTGTAGCCATTCACATTCACTCCAACAGCTTTAAAACATTTTAAACTCAACATAGAAGCAATATAGGAATCAGATTTATTGCAATAAAAATGGATTTGAGAATGTGGCTTGCGCATATATTCTATTTCTTTACCCAAAGTGTAGATCTGACAAACTACCTGACGAGAGAAATTTGAAGTGAAGAAGAGAAAATAATGGGGGTGTCTTCCAGGTTACAGATTTGTTAGCTCTACAAAGGCCCTAAAAATTTTTGCCATTTTCATGTAATTGGAGAAGAATATTAATATAGTCAATTATGGATCTCTAGGTGTTCAGAGGCTACCTCATTTGATAGGAAGCCAAATCGGTTTCTTCTTTTAACTTCTTTAGAGCTATGTTAGAATTCTCTCTTCTGAATTAATTGATGCAATGCACAGATTGAGTTTAGATGATACCCATGGCCTCTTTTAAGCTGCTCATTCCTAGGGGAGTTCGTTGGAAAATGTGTTGATGCCTTACTCCAAAGCTAACTGTTCTCAAGATACCAGTGCCTTGGGCAGTAATTCCTAGTGGTATAAACCAATTCTTTCCAAAAACGCTTTGGTGACAGACTCCTGCAATGATTAACTACACTTGTCCATGAAATGACATTCTATATAATCATAATACATCTTCCAAAACTATCAATTGTCTGATCACTCCCAAGTTTTAAAAAATAATAAGAATGAGTACATGGACTCAAACACTGACAAATGGCAACATGAGAATACAACTATGCAAATCATAACTGGATGCACAGTCTTTGAAGAATATTTTTGTGCCCTGGAACCCTGATATATCAGTATGTAAGCAACTGAAGAATTCTGAATGCCAATGAGAAAAATTCTTTTGAGAAACTTAAATTTTATGTATGCCATATTCATCTGTTAAGTGCGCAAATCATAAAGCTTGCATTTTACTCATTAATCTGCCAGTGATAGGTCCTGCGTACTTTCCCTTGCTCTCTCTCTCAATCTGTCAAATAAATAAATAAATAAAATCTTTTTTAAAAAAATAAAAAGTAAAATAAATATATAAAGGAAATTCTGATTTTGATTTCTCACTTCCAAAAAAGTTTTCCAAGATGAACGTATCCTGGAACAATGATATCTACCACCAGAACTTGTACAGTAGAAACCCTGTCCCCTGAATGAGAAGCTGCCTAAAAATTGAACCTTAAGGCAAATCTAGATTTGCCTCAAAGGTTTCAGGGTATTCAGGCTTTAAAATCTTATTCAAACATATGATTATCACATTCAAACTAATTGTCTTCCCCGCCCCACCCCCCAAAAAAGACTCTGTCATTTAAATGTCATTGAAAGTCATTGTGCTGTATTGTTATCAAAATCAACATAAGGAAAGAACAGAGACCAACTCTCCCTTGGAGCTAGAGGATGTAGCTCATATAAATATTTATGTTCCAAGTAGAAATATTCTAAATGCAACCTCCCCTTCTCTTCATTTAGCTATGACCTATCATCTATATTAGGTGTCAACATTCCATTGTAATCACCTGGAGATCAATTAATCATTTAAGGTTGTACAGTTAAAAGAAAAACATTTACCAAAGGTAATAAAGAGCCAGGATGATATTTTTGGGACCTTGACCTGTTTTTTGAGTTTAAGAAATGATTCTGTCATATTTCTATAGGAAACAGCATCTGGTATGCAAGATAAAATGCTGTTTCTCTAATACATCCCAACCCCAAAGAACCAGCTGATTAGAACCCTGGATGTTTGTATGACAAGCTTAGGTATTTGCTTGCCTCTGTGAAAATTAAATTGTCATTGTGCCAAGGGTATACAGAAAATATCCATTAGCAATTGATGTCAGTATGTTTCAGAATTTGAATGGACTCTTTATACAGATCAAAATTGGTTATGTGGAAGGCAATAGAGATCAATTATACACTTGGAACCTGAATTCTTAAAATAAATATCAAGGCTAAAAGGGAGGAGGTACATCAGGTCTTACTAGTTCCACTCCTGAAGCTCTGATAAGGGAAAAAAAAATTTTTTTCCCTTGTAAGATAAAAGATTATGTTATTCATGAGACGTTGTAAAAAACTGAGGTTTTTATATGTGAAAATGCTCTGAATTTTTGTGTTGATGGCAATGTTAATCTAAATCTATAATACAGTAACAGCTTTGAAGAACCGATCATACCATGAGGTTGAATTCATTGCATTCTTTTTTTTTTTAAAGATTTTTTATTTATTTATTCGACAGAGATAGAGACAGCCAGCGAGAGAGGGAACACAAGCAGGGGGAGTGGGAGAGGAAGAAGCAGGCTCCCAGCGGAGGAGCCTGATGTGGGACTCGATCCTAGAACGCTGGGATCATGCCCTGAGCCGAAGGCAGACGCTTAAGGACTGCGCTACCCAGGCGCCCTGAATTCATTGCATTCTATACAAGATTTCTTGTTAGCACATGTCTTCAGAAATATATGCCTATATCTGGACCACCATATTTGTTAATTATCACTTCCAGACTCCTATCTTCATTAAAATGACAGGCTGTTTCCACTTATTTCCTCTTTTGATTTGGTTTACTGAAAGTAATACCTTTCATTTTTTGCAAGATAGAGATAAGTAGAGATTAAAAACTGGCAGGATTGTTATTAACATAACCAAAAGCCGAAGGGTGAAGAAGATAAGTGCCATAGACTAGAAAATGGTTGTATCAATTTAAAAAAAAAATCTTAAAAGGCTGATGTTTTTCTAATTGCATATTTTATGTTAGTTGGAAGGTTGATGTACTATATTGTTGATTGTTAGAGGAATGGAGAAACAATGATTTTGAAACCGTCTGGCATTTTGGCACATAGGAACTTTGAATATATTCTCCTATTTATTCTTTACAACCATCCTATTATATGTGTGATAACAATGCTCTTTCACAACAGACAAACTAGAGTTGAGTATCTTCAACACTTATGTTAGTGTGTGATAGACTGACGATTTAAACTCCAATCATTTTAATCACCAAATCTCAAGCTCTTTTAATTATATTGTCATGCACGCTAAGCTGTGTGTGTTTATACGCACACATATTTATAGGCTCTCTATTCTTTTATTCTTATTCTATTCAAACTTGATGGAAATATTAAAGTTCATCAGAAGTTGCTCACCATATGTTAGTTTAGCATATTCACACATAGCAAAATACTTCATATATTTAAGAATATAAAAGAAAAATATGTCATCTTTATCTTCAAAAGATTTAGCACATATTGTGGCAGCTATAAATGAATAATGCAAACTGAATATCTATAGATTTGTGTATATTTAAATACTGAACTTTTAATCTGGAGAGAGTAGTGTTAACACAAGGATAGAAATGGCTGTGGCTATGGGACTAAAGTCAGCAAAGTTGTGTAACAAAAGCAAGGAGTATAAGTGGCAGGATCATAAGAAATACGATTTACCAAGTCAGATAGAATAAAGAAATTACACACCAAGATCCATTGTCTTCACCATTGGTAGAATCAGTTGGTGAAGAACTGTAAACAGAGATGTGCTGGTAAATACTAATTTCTGTGGTGTTAAAATTCTGCAGCATGACCAATTTTAAATTCCCAATTTTATGTCACCACATGTGGCAATGGGAAGGAGTGGTCAAACTGGCTCTTGTGAGCCAATTAAGGTTGGCTTAATACATCACTGAATAAGTAAGGTATAAATAGTAGGTGCTTCCTTCAGTAAATGCTGACCCTTAATTAAGAGAATGCCATGAATAATGATGCTTCTAAGATGGCTCGTGTATAGTGAATTTGAAAGTAGGGAGGACAGTTGAGGTGATTGAAGGTTTTTTTGTTTGTTTTTTTATGTTATCTTAGTCACCATCACTAGTTTTTGTTGTAGTGTTCCATGATTCATTGTTTGCATGTAACACCCAGTGCACCATGCAATATGTGCCCTCCTTAATACCCATCACTGGGCTAGCCCACCTCCGCCCCCCCAACTCCCCTCTGAAACCCGCAGTTTGTTTCGCAGAGTCCACAGTCTCTCATGGTTCATTCCCCCTTCTGTTTACCCCCCCTTCATTATTCCCTTCCTTCTCCTACCAATCTCCCTGCTATCCCTTATGTTCCACAATGAGTGAAACCATATGATAATCGACCTTCTCTGCTTATTTCACTTAGCATAATCTCCTCCAGTCCCATCCATGTTGATGCAAATGTTCGGTAATCATTTTTTCTGATGGCTGAGTAATATTCCATTGTATATATGGACCATATCTTTAGCCATTCAGCTGTCGAAGGGCATCTTGGCTCCTTCCACATTTTGGCAATTGTGGACAATGCTGCTATGACCATTGGGGTGCATATGGCCCTTCTCTTCACTACATCTGTACCTTTGGGGTAAATACCCAGTAGTGCAATGGCTGGATCATATGGTAGCTCTATTTTTAACTTTTTGAGGGACCTCGACACTATTTTCCAAAGTGGCTGTACCAACTTGCATTTCCACCAAGAGTGTAAGAGGGTTCACCTTTCTCCACATCCTCTCCAACATTTGTTGTTTCTTGCCTTGTCCATTTTTGCCATTCTAAATGGTGTAAGGTGGTATCTCAATGTGGTTTTGATTTGAATTTCCCTGATGGCTAATGATTTTGAACATTTTTCCATATGTCTGTTAGCCATCTGTATGTCTTCATTGGAAAAGTGTCTGTTCATATCTTCTGACCATTTTTTGATTTGATTATTTGTTTCTTGGGTACTGAGTTTGAGAAGTTCTTTATAGATCCTGGATACCAGCCTTTTATCTGTAGTGACATTTGCAAATATCTTCTCCCATTCCGTGGGTTGCCTCTTTGTTTTTTTGACTGTTTCCTTTGCTGTGCAGAAGCTTTTTATCTTGATGAAGTCCCAAAAGTTCATTTTGGCTTTTGTTTCCCTTGCCTTTGGAGATAATGTCATGAAAGAAGTTGCTGTGGCCGATGTCGAAGAGGTTACAGCCTATGTTCTCCTCTAGGATTTTGATGGATTCCAGTCTCACATCGAGGTCTTTCATCCATTTGGAGTTTATCTTTGTCTATAGTGTGAGAGAGTGGTCAAGTTTCATTCTTCTGTATATAGCTGCCCAATTTTCCCAGCACCATTTATTGAAGAGACTGTCTTTTTTCCACTGGATGTTTTCTCCTGCTTTGTCAAAGGTTGGTTGACCATAGAGTCGACGGTCCATTTCTGGAGTCTGTATTCTGCTCCTTTGGTCTATGTGTCTGTTTCTGTGCCAATACCATGCTGTCTTGGTGATCACAGCTTTGTAGTATAGCTTGAAATCAGGCAACGTGATGCCCCCCAGGTTTGTTTTTCCTTTTCAACATTTCCTTGGCAATTTGGGGTCTTTTCTGGTTCCACACAAATTTTAGGATTGTTTGCTCCAGCACTTTCAAAAATGTCATTGGTATTTTGATCGGGGTGGCATTGAAAGTGTAGATTGCCCTGGGTAGCACAGACATTTTAACTGTGGTTTATTCTTCTGATCCATGAGCATGGAATGTTTTTCCATCTTTTTGTGTCTTCTTCAATGTCTTTCATCAGTGTTCTGTAGTTTCTAGAGTATAGATCCTTTACCTCTCTGGTTAAGTTTATTCCGAGATATCTTATGGTTTTTGGTGCTATTGTAAATGGCATCAAATCCCTAATTTCTCTTTCTTCAGTCTCATTGTTCTTGTATAGAAAAGCAACTGATTTCTGAGCATTGATTTTGTATCCTGCCACATTACTGGAATGTTGTATGAGTTCTAGTAATTTGGGGGTGGAGTCTTTTGGGTTTTCCATATAAAGTTTCATGTCATCTGTGAAGAGAGAGAGTTTGACTTCTTCTTTGCCAATTTGAATACCTTTTATTCTTTTTTGTTTGATTGCTGTTGCTAGGACTTCTAGTACTATGTTGAACAATAATGGTGAGAGTGGGCATCCTTGTCGTGTTCCTGATCTTAAGGTAAAGGCTCTCAGCTTTTCCCCATTGAGAATGATAATTGCTGTAGGCTTTTCATACATGGTTTTTATGAAATTGAGGAATGTACCTTCTATCCCTACACTCTGAAGGGTTTTAATGAGGAAAGGATGCTGTATTTTGTCAAATGCTTTTTCTGCATCAATTGAGAGGATCATATGATTCCTGAGTCTTTTCTTGTTGATATGATGTATCACGCTGATTGATTTGCGAATGTTGAACCACGCTTGCATCCCAGGTATGAATTCCACTTGGTCATGATGGATAATCCTTTTAATGTACTGTTGGATTCTATTAGCAAGGATCTTGTTGAGGATTTTGGCGTCCATATTCATTAGGGAAATTGGTCTGTAATTCTCCTTTTTGAGGGGGTCTTTGCCTGGTTTGGGGATCAAGGTAATATTATCCTCATAGAATGAGTTTGGTAGCTTTCCTTCTGTTTCTATTTTTTGAAATAGCTTTAGGAGAATAGGTATTATTTCTTCTTTGAATGTTTGGTAGAATTCCCCAGGGAATTCATCAGGCCCGGACTCTCGTTTTTTGGGAGGATTATCATCACTACTTCAATCTCTTCACAGTTAATCAGTCTATTTAGATAATCAATTTCTTCCTGTTTCAGTCTTGGTAGTTGATAGGTTTCCAGGAAGGCATCCATTTCTTCCAGGTTGCTTAATTTATTGGCATATAGTTGTTGATAATACTTTCTAATGATTGTTTCTATTTCCTTGGTGTTAGTTGTGATCTCTCCCCTTTCATTCATATATATATATATATATATATATATATTTAATTTA
>NC_048236.1:19534367-19543931 GCF_002007445.2 Ailuropoda melanoleuca
TATATTTATTATATATTATGTATATTTTTAATTAGCAAATCAAATCTGGTAATGTATCAAAATAATTATATATCTTGCACAAGTGAGATTTATTCAGTGTATCTAAGTCTGGCTCAACATTTGAAAATCAATCAATGTAATAACTATATTAACAGGCTAAAGAAGAAAAATCTATGACCATATCAATTGACATAAAATAAATATTTGATAGGGGCGCCTGGGTAGCGCAGTCGTTAATCACATAAATAAAATCTTTAAAAAAAAAATAAATAAAAATAAATAAATAAATAAATATTTGATAAAACCCGACACACATGCATGATAAAAACTTATAGTAATTTAGGAATAGAGGAGAACTAATTTACTTGGATGAAGAGCGTGTAATAAAAACCTACGGCTAAGTTTATACTTAATAATGAAAAACTAAATCCTTCCCTTCTAAGATCAGGAATAAGACAAAGATACCTGTGCTCACCACTCTTATTTAAAGTCCTGAATTTCTAAACAGTTCAGTAAACCCCCTGCCCCCAAAAGAAAAGAAGAGAAAAGAAACAAAGGAAGAAAGATAAGTCACACTGATCAGAATGGGAGAAATAAAAACTGTCTCTATTTGCAGATGACATTATTGTCTACATAGAAACTCTCAAGAAATCTAGAAAAACAATCTCTTAGAGCTATTAAGTTCATCAAGGTCACAGTATACAAGATCAACACACAAAATTCAATCAAATTTTTGTATACAAACAAAAAAACCATGGAAACTAAATTAAAAAGAAATCATCATTTATAATTGCTCCAATGAAATTAAAATAATCTGTTATAATTCCAACAAAATATGTACAGGATTGTGTCCTGAAAATTATAAAATAATATGAGAGGGATCAAGGAAGCCCCAAATCAATCAAGCAACATACCTTTTTCGTGGGTTGGAAGATAAACAGAGTAAAGATGCCAGTTCTCCCCAAACTGATGCCAATTTTTCCCAAATTGATTTAATGCAATTCTTAACAAAATTCTGTCAATAATGTTTTTAGTAGATTTAGATAAGTGTATTCTAAAATTTAATGATTAAAAAAAAAAAAACTAAAATAGCTAAAAAATGTCTGGATAGGGGCACCTGGGTGGCTCAGTCGTTAAGCAGCTCAGGGTGTGATCCCAGGGTTCTGGGATCGAGCTCCGCATCGGGATCCTCTGCTGGGAGCCTGCTTCTTCCTCTCCCACTCCCCCTGCTTGTGTTCCCTCTCTCGCTGGCTGTCTCTGTCTCTGTCAAATAAATAAATCAAATCTTTAAAAAAAAATGTCTTGGAGAAGAAGAATAAAGTGGAATGAATCACTCTACCAAATATTAAGGCTTAAAGTACAGTAATTAAGACAATATGGTAATGGCAATGGGACATATACATAGATCAGCAGAAAAAAAAAAAATTAGAAACCTAGCTATAGACCCACAAAAAATGCCCAACTACTTTTTTGACTTGACCCAAGTCACCAGTCTCCCAAAGTAGCACATATCAGTGCCAAGTAAGACCTTTTCAGCCTATGATTTCTCCCATGGTGAAAAGTTAGAGTGTGTTAGTGAGCACCTGCCTTCCCTATCTGTGCAGGATACTGCCAAAGAGGCCTATTTTCTCTCACCCTATTCCTAGTACTGAGTCATGAGATGTACAACTAGTGGAAATAGAAGAGGCTGGGAAAGAGCAGATAGGACTTTCAGGGGGCATTAAAGGAATTCAGACTCTACTAATCATGTCAAGGATGCAGCAAGAAGCCTGCCCATAAGGCACTGGAGGATACCTTTCCTACAGATCCCCCCAACTGGCAAACAGGCACCCTCAGCACTCCATGCATTTCACCTCCACACACTCACCTCTACCATGTGACGTGCTCTCTGTATGCACTCCTGACTGCAGTGAGAGTGAGCCATGGCAGATGGCTAGAAAGCATGTGGCCAGAATCTGTGCACAGGGAAGACGACAGACTTGAGCTTTAACACCATCCTGGTAAAGCGAAAGGGAGACTGTCAACATGAAGCTTGGTGTATTGCAGGACCAAGAGAAGCCATACAAGCTCAAGAATTCTACCACAAGTGAGAGCGAGAAGTACGGAGCAGGTCTGAGGAAGCCTCAGAAACCCCAACAGAGCTGACAGAAGGTATTTTATTTCCAAAGTCAGTCATAAAAGACTGGAGGAGGAGACTGTTATTTCAAACACAAGGACAGCAATGCAAGACATCAAGGAATATGAAAAATCAAGGAAGCTAGATGTGACCAAATAATCACAAAAATCAAGAAACCAACTTCAAATATATGGAGGTCTGCCTTCTGCCTGATAAAGAACTCAAAATCCGCTGTTTGGAAAACTCAGCTACAAGAAAACACAGGAAGAAAATTCAACAAAATCAAGAAAATAAGACAAAAAAAATGAGAACTTTAACAAAGAGCTAGAAATCATAAAAAAAAAAAAAACCAGAAATTTTGGAGCTGAATAATTCAGTGAATGAAACGATAAAAGCAATAGAGAGCATCACTAGCAGAATGGATCAAGTAGAAGACATCTCTGAATTAGGAGACAGGGACTTTGAAATTATTCAGAATAGAACAAAGAAGAAAGAATGAAAAATAGTGAAGAAAGCCTACACAATCAAAACAAAAACAGAAACAATCTGAATTATTGGAGTCCTAAAAGGAGGAAAAAGGGAGATGGATCAGAAAGATTGTTTAAAGAAAGAATAGCTGAGAACTCCCCATATCTGTGCAGAGATTTAGATATCCAAGTTCATGAAGCTTATCAGTCCTCCCACAAATTTGAGTTTAAAGATATCTTCTCCAAGACACATTATAATAAAACTGTCAAAAAGCAAAAGAATCTTAAAAGTAGCAGGAGAAAAGAAGCTGGTAGTTTTCAAAGGAACCCCTGAGAAGTTTATCAGCACATTTCTCAGCAGAAACCTTGCAGGCAGAGAGAAAGTAGGATGTTATATTCAAAGAACCAAAAGAAACAAACAAAATCATCATCATTAGACCTACCTTAAAAGAAATGCTGAAAGGCGTTCTACAAGATGAAATAAAGGGATGCTAATTAGTAACATGAAAACATATGAAAATTTATAACACACTGGCAAAGGTCAAATTCTGAAGAGCTAATATTAGAATAAGGTGATGATTAGCCACTTAACTGTAGTATAAATATTAAAGGACAAAAGCATGAAAAATAACTAAAGCTACAATAACCTGTTAATGAAAACACAATATGAAAAGATACATTGTGACATAAAAACCATAAAAGGAAAAGGAATAAAAAGTTAAGAGTTTTTGTATGCAATACAAGTTAAATTGTCATCAGCGTAAAACAGGTATCCATAGGAAACTTTACGTAAGCCTCAAAGAAATCATATAGCAAAAACTACACAACAGATAAAGGGAAAAGAATCAATGCATACCACTAGAAAAAATCAATACATAAAGGAAGACAGAAAGAGAGTAAGAAGGAACAAGGGAACTGTAAAACAGCTAGAAAAAGTAAGATAGCATTGGTAAATCCTCACCTATCAATAATTACTCTTAATTGTAAACAGATTAAATTCTCAAGTCAGGAGGCATATAATAGCTGGATGAAAACACACACACACACACACACACAACTAAGTACTGCCTACAAGAAATGCACTTCAGATATAAAAGGACACACAAAAGTTAAAAGTGAAGGGGATAGAAAATGATATTCTATGCAAGTAGAAACCAAAAGAGACTAGAGGCAGCTATACTTATATCAGACAAAATAGACTTTGAGTCAAAAAAGGGACAAAGAAGATTATTATAGTGATAAAGGGATCATCAAGAAGATATAACAGTCATAAGTATATATACATCCAACATTGGAGCACCTAAATATATTAAGCAAATATTAATAGATATGGAGGGAGAAATAGAGAACAATTTAGTAATAGTAGGGGACTTAATATTCCACTTTCAACAGTGGATAAATCCAGACAGAAAATCAATATAGGAACATCAGACTTGATTGTATTTTGGACCAAATGGATCTAACAGACTTGTACAGGACATTCCATCCAATATCAGCACGATATGTCTTTCTCAAGCACACATGGAACATTATCCGGAATAGATCATATGTTCGGTCACAAAATAAACCTTAGAAAATGTAAGAACACTGAATTCATACCAAGTACTTTTTCTGACCATAATGTTATAAAACTAGAAATAACAGGAATAAAACTGGAAAATGTACAAATGTGTGGACATTAAAACAACATATCCCTGAACAACCAATGGGTCAAAAAATCAATCAAAAAGGAAAATTAAAAAAAAAAATCTTGAGATAAATAAATGTGAAAATACAACATACCAAAAGTTATGGGATACAGGAAAGCAGTTCTAAGGGGGACGTTCATAATGATAAACATCTTTATTAAGATACGAGAAAGATCCCAAATAACCTAAATTCTACCTCAAGGAAAGTCTAAAAAAAAAACAAAAAAAAAAACAACCCTCAAAGTAGACCGAAGAAAATAACAAAGACTATAGCAGATAAATGAAATAGACACTGAAAAGACAATAGAAAAGATCAGTGAAACTAAGAGCTGTTATATTTTAAAGATAAGCAAATAGACAAACATTGAGCTAGTTTCACCAAGAGAAAGAGAGAGTACTCCAATAAATAAAATTAGAAGTGAAAGAAGAGGGGCATCTGAGTGGCTCAGTTGGTTGAGTAATCTGACTCTGGGTTTTGGCTCAGGTCATGATCTCAGGCTTATGAGACCAACCCCTGGGTCTGGCTCTGTGCTCAGTGCAGAGTCTGCTTGAGATCTTCACCCTCCTATCCCCTCCCCACTATCTCAAATAAATAATCTTTTATTTAAAAATATGAAAAAAGAGACTACACTGATATCACAGAAATACAGGGGATCTAAAAGACTGATGTGGATTGCAGCAACATGGATGGAGCTAGAGTGTATTATACAAGTGAAATAAGTTAGTCAGAGGAAGAAAAATACCATATGATTTCACTCATATGTGGAATTTAAGAAACAAAATGAATAAACATGGGCGAAGAAAGAGAAGAAAACCAAGAAACAGATTCTTAACTATAGAGATCAAACTATTGGTTACCAGAGGGGAGCTGGGCTGGGGGGACGGTATTTAAATAGGTGATAAAATTAAGAAGTGAACTTGTTGTCATGCACACTGGATATTGTATGTAAGTGTTGAGTCACAAAATTCTATACCTGAAACTAGTATTACACTGTATGTTAACTAACTAGAATTTAAATAAAAAATCAGAGAAAAACAAAAAGACTACCATGGAAAATTATATACCAACAAATTGAATAANGAAAATTATATACCAACTAATTGAATAACCAACTAAAAATGGATAAATTCCTGGAGCTATATAACCTGTCAAGACTGAATCAAAGAAATAGAAAATCTGAACAGACTGATAAAGAGTAATGAGATGGGATCAGTAATCAAAAACACCTAGTAACAACAAAAAGCCCAGATCCAGATGGGTTTCCCTGTGAATTCTACCACACATTTAAAAAATTAACACCCAATCCTTCTCAAACTCTTCCAAAAAATTGAAGAGGTGGGAAAACTCCCAAACTAATTTTTTAAAGCCATCATTTTCCTGATACCAAGCCATATAAGGACAGTGCAAGAAAAGAAAATTAGAGGCCATATTCCTGTTGAATATAGATGGAAAAATGCTCAAAAAAATATTAGCAAACCAAATTCAACAGTGCACTGAAAAGATCACATGAGTGGGATTTATCCCTGTGATGCAAGGGTGGTTCAATATTCACAAATCAATATAATACATCATATTAGTAGAATGAAGGATAAAAATTATATGATCATCTCAATCAATACAGAAAAAGCATTTAAGAAACAACACCTTTCATCATACAGACTCTCAATAGATATAGAAGGAACACCCTTAACAATATAAAGGCCGTACATGACAAGTCACAGCTAACATACTCAGAGGTGAAAGTTGAAAACTTTTCCTGTAAGATCAGAAATAGGATGGGTGCTGTCCCCTCTGACCACTCCTATTTACTCTAGTACATAGTACTAGAAGTCCTAGGCAAGCAATTAGGCAAGAAAAAAAAAATAAAAGGCAACCAAATTTAAAAAGAAGAAGGAAAATTATCTTGCTTTGCANATAAATAAAAGGCATCCAAATTTAAAAAGAAGAAGGAAAATTATCTTGCTTTGCAGAAGATGTGATCTTATATATTAAAAATAATAAAGACTCCACTAAAAAACTGTTGGAACTGATCAACAAATTCAGCACAGTTGTAGGATACAAAGTCAATATGCAGGAATCAGTAATAAGATTGGAGGCTTGTATCAATGTCAATATCCTGGTTGTGTTAATGATTTATAGTTTTACCAGATGTTGCCATTGGAGAATACTGAGTGAAGGGTACATGGGATCTTTCTGTATTATTTCTTATAAATGAATGCAAATCTAGACTAATACCAAATTCAAATTTTAAATAATGAATGAAGAATATAGTATAACTACCCATGTTTAACAGTGTAATACAAAGTGGGTTCTCTTTAGTTTCAGTGTTTATAAATATATAAGAGGCAGAAAATTAGTGACTAGCCCAAGAAAACAATTTAATTTCTATAAGGATTTCCAGTGGCCTTAAGATTTAAAACTCAGGACAGAAAAAAGAGTATAAATGTGTGTAGACTTTACCTTGAGGAAAAACTCTAGGGAAGAAAAGTCTAGAATGTTGAGGTCACAAATTTTTCATCTGGGTGCTTTGCAGTATAACCTAGATTTATGTTAGAAAGATGGCGTGAATTCTGTGTGTCTCTTCTTGGGCATAACAAAGCTGGCAGCATATGACAGAGGCTAGAAGGAGGGCTAGAGTTTATATTTCAGTTGTTACAGGTCAGAATATTTAAAAAGGTCATAAGTTAAGTAATCAAGGAAGTTAAGTCACAACATCAGAGATAAGGGCAAACCAAATATTTGAAGTTTTGTCACAGAAGCAAAATATGCTAATATAAATCTGAATTCTGTATTCTAACACATAATTTATCTGCTTTGTCCAGAGTATATAATGTAGCCTTCCCAACTTGTGGATATTCCCCTACCTTTAGAATAGCTGTTTAGTTTCATGTCATGAGTAAAGCCATAATAAGGTTCTGCTGGAGCTTTGTTTCACTTGCCATTAGTCTAGGTCCACACATAGTGACCTTCTGTAGAAGAAATACTCTATTAGAGAGCCACTATCAAATGCTGGATCTAAACCTTCTTGTTCTTTCCATTTATAAGCTAAAGTAAATATTTCCCAGTGCTGTTACCCCATACGAATATTCCCAGATCCCAATACCCCATAAATCAGTCTCTTATGATATGTATTAATTTAATGATAATATTTTACAACACACTTGGAAAAATAAAACAAAGCAATGATGAATTCCAAGGCAGTTTCTGTATGTGAATTCAAAGATTGCTGTAAACATTTGACTGCTTTCAAACTTCCAGTCCCACCACAATTTATTGGGCAAACATGGATTCAGTTCATTTTAGGTTAACCTAGGAAAAAGTCTGATGTTCTTTCATTTTTTTGACAGATAGAAATTGCAATTTCCTCTTGTTCAAACAAATGGAATGTGCTAGGCACTCTGCTAAGTAGAGACCAGAGAGTTACTGGGCCCTATTTAATGCCACCCTTCTACTTGTTCCCAATTTTAGCTATGCTGGTTCCTTGTTAATATTCTAAAATACTAACAGTGATGTTCCATTTCAGGGACTTTGACACATACTGTTCCCTCTGCTTGGATTATTCTCCCAGAAATATTTGTACACAGTCCCTCACTTCCTTTAGGTTTCTGTTCAGATGTCACCATCTCAGAGAGTCTTCTGAGTGAGACCCTTCTTAAATAGGACCTTTTGGTTCTATTCTTAAACTAAAGTTGCCAGATAAAAGGGGAAATCTAGTTTATTTTTTTTTAAGATTTTATTTATTTGCGAGAGTGAGAGAGATCACAGAGGGAGAGGAAGAAACAAACTTGCCAATGATCAGAGAGCCCAACGTGGGGCTCAATCCCAGGACCCTGAGATCATGACCTGAGCCAAAGGCAGACACTTAACTGACTGAGCCACCCAGGTGTCCCAAGGAACATCTAGTTTAATTTGAAGTTTAGATAAATAACAAACTTTTCAAAATAGGAGTAGTCTAAAATATTTTATGAAGGATTTATATGGCATGGGATCTACTTACACAAAAAAATGTCTTTATCTGAAATTCAGATTTAACTAGCTGTGTGTATCCTTATTGCCAAATCTGTTATCTCTTATTTATTATACTCTTTTTCTCATAAAACTTTACATGACACTCTATTATACATTTATTTGCCTAAGGTCTATTTCTTCCACTAGACTACTAGATCCATGAAAATAGGCAATTGGTTTGTTGCATTCAAAGGTATATGATTAAAAACCTAGAGGAGCTATTGCATATGAGATGCTTAGTAAATATTTGTTCAGGCAAGGGAAAAATCATGTGCTATTTGCTCTCTCTCTGTGTGTGTGTATACACATATATACGTGTATACATATATGCA
This sequence comes from Ailuropoda melanoleuca, assembly GCF_002007445.2. Lineage (NCBI taxonomy): Eukaryota > Metazoa > Chordata > Mammalia > Carnivora > Ursidae > Ailuropoda > Ailuropoda melanoleuca. The sequence goes on from NC_048236.1 coordinate 19,542,980, forward strand.
TACACACACACCTATATATATGCAAAAATGAATACGTGTGCATGTTTCAAATTCTCAATAAATATCTAGAAGACCAAACCAGAAAGAGTTCTTCTTAAAGCCCAGACTAGGTGGTTTTACAAATGATTTACAGAGCCTATGGAAATTGAAGCATGAGAAAACCTAATTGCAAAGACATTAAAAATCCAGCAAGTTAGGACAGGTTAGGGAACATTTCAAAATGTCCATTTTACATAAAATGATCTGCCTTAGCATGTGAATATATCGAAGCAATATTACCTATGATTGAAGAAGATTCAGAAGGCTAATGCAGACAAATGTANAAGACTCCACTAAAAAACTGTTGGAACTGATCAACAAATTCAGCACAGTTGTAGGATACAAAGTCAATATGCAGGAATCAGTAATAAGATTGGAGGCTTGTATCAATGTCAATATCCTGGTTGTGTTAATGATTTATAGTTTTACAAGATGTTGCCATTGGAGAATACTGAGTGAAGGGTACATGGGATCTTTCTGTATTATTTCTTATAAATGAATGCAAATCTAGACTAATATCAAATTCAAATTTTAAATAATGAATGAAGAATATAGTATAACTACCCATGTTTAACAGTGTAATACAAAGTGGGTTCTCTTTAGTTTCAGTGTTTATAAATATATAAGAGGCAGAAAATTAGTGACTAGCCCAAGAAAACAATTTAATTTCTATAAGGATTTCCAGTGGCCTTAAGATTTAAAACTCAGGACAGAAAAAAGAGTATAAATGTGTGTAGACTTTACCTTGAGGAAAAACTCTAGGGAAGAAAAGTCTAGAATGTTGAGGTCACAAATTTTTCATCTGGGTGCTTTGCAGTATAACCTAGATTTATGTTAGAAAGATGGCGTGAATTCTGTGTGTCTCTTCTTGGGCATAACAAAGCTGGCAGCATATGACAGAGGCTAGAAGGAG
>NC_048236.1:19544031-19549420 GCF_002007445.2 Ailuropoda melanoleuca
TATATATAATATATATATATATATATATATATATATATATTTAATTTAGGTCCTTTCTCTATGCTTTTGAATAAGTCTGGCCAGCGGCTTATTGATCGTAATAATTCTTTCAAAGAACCAGCTTCTAGTTTTGTTGATTTGCTCTACTGTATTTCTGGTTTCTAATTTATTGATCTCTGCTCTAATCTTAATCAATTGTCTTTTCATGCGTAGCTTAGGCCTGTTCTTCTGTTCCATCTCCAGTTGTTTAAGGTGAGAATATAAAAACTGCATTTTAGATTTCTCTGTTCTTGAGTGAGGCTTGGACGGCTATGTATTTCCCCCTTAGGACTGCCTTTGCAGTGTCCCATAGGTTTTGGACAGTTGTGTTTTCATTCTCATTGGTCTCCATAAATTGTTTAATCTGATTTTCAATTTCCTGGTTTACCTAATCATTCTTGAGCAAGTTGGTTCTTAGTTGTTTCCAAGTGTTTGAGTCTCTTCCAAATTTTTCCTTGTTATTGAGTTCCGGTTTCAAAGCATTGTGGTCTGAGAATATGTAGGGAATAATCTCAATCTTTTGGTATCAGTTGAGACCTGTTTTGTGACCCAGTATATGGTCTATCCTGGAGAAAGTTCCATATGTATTCGAAAAGACGAGTATTCTGTTGTTCTAGGGTGTAGTTTTCTGTATATATCTATGAGGTCCATCTGGTCCAGTATGTCATTCGAAGCTCTTGTTTCTTTGTTGATTTTCCGCTTAGATGATCTGTCTATTGTTGAGAGTGGAGTGTTGAGGTCCCCTACTGTTAACTTTTTATTATCGATATGTCTCTTTATACTGATTAAGAGTTGCTTTTGTAATTGACTGCTCCCCTGTTGATGCATAGATATTTATAATTGTTAGATCCTCTTGTTAGGTACACCCTTTAAGAATAATATAGTGTCCTTCTATATCTCTAACTATAGTCTTTAGCTTAAAATCTAATTGTCTGATATGAGAATTGCTACCCCAGCTTTCTTTTGAGGTCCGTTGACATGAAAAATGGTTCTCCATTCCTTCACTTTCAGTCTGGATGTATCTTTAGGTAAAAAATGAGTCTCTTGTAGACAGCATATGGATGGGTCCTGTCTTTTTATCCATCTGCAACCCTGTGGCATTTTATGGAGCATTTAGGCCATTCACATTGAGAGTGATTATTGAGAGATATGCTTTTAATGTTGCCATGTCACCTGTGAAGTCCTTATTTCTATAGATTGTCTCTGTAAATTTCTGTTCTGTATCACTCTTGGGGTCTCTTTACTCTTATAGAACCCTCCTTAATATTTCTCATAGGGCTGGCTTGGTGGTCACATATTCTTTCAGTTTCTGCTGGTCTTGAAAGCTCCTTGTCTCTCCATCCATTCTGAATGACAGCCTTGCTGGATAAAGGATCCTTGGCTGCATGTTCTTCTTACTTAGTGCTCTGAATATGTCTTGCCAACCCTTTCTAGCTTGCCCAGTCTCTATAGACAGGTCTGAAGTTATTCTGATGTTCCTCCCTCTGTACATGAGGAATCTCTTCCCCCTCATCGCTTTTAAGATTGTTTCCTTGGATCTAAGATTTGTGAATTGTACTATTATATGACGTGGTGTTGGTCTGTTCTCACTGATCCTGGGGAGGGGTCCTCTCTGCCTTGTGGACACGAATGCTTGTTTTCTTTACCAGATTAGGGAAGTTCTCAGCTACAATTTGTTCAGATATCTCTTCTAGACTTCTCTCTTTCTTTACCCCCTCAGGGATGCCGGTGATTCTGGTATTGGAATATTTCATTGAGTCAGTAATCTCCCATAGCCTTTTTTCTTGAAAATGGAGTTTCTTTTCCCATGTTTCTTCTCTTTCCTTCTTTTCTATCATCTCATCCTCTAACACTAATTCCTTCTTCTGCCTCCTTTACCCTGGCAGTCGGAGCATCCAGTTTAGACTGTATTTAGTGTATAGAATTCTTAATTTCCACCAGATTCATTCTCATTTCAGCCCTTAGAGATTCCATATTTTTGTTAATATTTTTCTCAGCCTGCACATCATCTTCATAATTGTTACTCTGAAATCCATTTCTGACAATTTGGTTATATCCATATCCATTGGTTCTGTGGCAGAGGCCACAGTCTCTGTTTCTTTCCTTTGTTTGGGGGTTCTTCTTCCTTTTCATGCTGATGAGATGTGGTTGTAGGGATGTAAAGAGCCCAAATTACTGACCAGGACCCAAGCAAGATGCACCTGTTTTATGGGGACCTTAGGGATGTGGTCTTTTTGTTCTTTCAGCCTGCCTTCTGGGGGAGGGGCCTGCCACGCTGATACTCAGGCAACCCTGTTTGGGCAGAGTTGCCCTGCCCCCTGTTGGGGGTGGTGGGAATGGGCACAGTGAGAACCGGTTTTTCTGGGCTTTTGTTCTCTAGCGGCTTTCCCTGGTGGCTTTCTGTGTCTCTTCTGAGAGAGCAGTAATGACCGTATCCAAACCTCTGTCTCAGAACAGAGAGATTGCAGTCTGCTCTTCACTGAGCTCTCCAGGCCACACTGACTCCATTTCTGTCGGTGCTGCTAAAAACCCGCAGTGTCCCCGGGTTGTGCTCCCCACAGCTGCTCTCCCAGTCCTCGCTCCCAGGGCCAGCACGTGTCTCTGCCCTTTGTGCTTCTAAAACCGCCAGCCACCCTCGGTTCACGCACATGCTCCCAAGCTCCCAGTTTCAGTCTGATTTCCCTGCGGCTACACGTCTGCTAGTGTGGCTGCTCCCCAGCTCGGGAGGCTTCTGCTTCCCGTTGGCACCCAAGCATGGCAGCTCCCTCCCCCTTCGGTTTATCTTCCGATATCTGCATGCACACTCTAGGCTCCCCGTTTCATACCTCTAGACCCAGTGCCGGAGATGTTCTGTTTGTAGAGATCCAGATGTATCTTCTTATGTCTCAGGCTGATTTTGTGGGTGTTCAGGATGGTCTGGTAGATACCCAGCTCAATTCAGGGGATCAGCTGAAATAGGGTCCCCTACTCCTCTGCCATCTTTCCCCCTAGGCGATTGAAGTTTGAGAGGTAAGTCTGCATTAGGATAAGAAGCAGTGCAAATAAAGACTAGACAAAAATGAATATTTTCTCCAAATGCTATGTGGATGAAAATTTAAAAGTTTAACACAATATGTGAAGGAACTTGAAGAAATTACACAGATATGTATAATTGTGTTTTAGATTTATAATAGTGTTTATTAAGTGAAATATTTCACTAGTTTGATTTACTAATGGAATTGCAATGTTTAATCACTGTTAGACTTACTTTAAATCAGGTACAACTGGTATTTACTTAATTTTCTTCACTTAAACAGGGCTTTGAAGATATGACATAATTTTAAAATAACCATTTCAGTGAAAACAAAAATAATGCATGTCTTAATTCCCTAATCGTTGTTATTGTTTATCATATTCTTGGGTCTTCTTAATTTCTGCTGCCAGCCCTCAATATACTTTATAAAATATTTCATACTTTTTCTTTCATGTTCTATCTATTTCTGTGTTTCTTAAATCTTTGGGAGAAAAAAGCCTTAAAATATAAAGTTCAAACTTGCAAAAATTTCTTGACAACCATAATGAACAAAAAGAAATATCTGTGCTAATACAAATATTTTCCATTTTTGTGACCTCAGTTCTTAACAAATAATGGGTGGGAAATAATTATGTGTTGTAATGAAGAGATTTGATTCCATAATGTATATTTCCCAGTAAATGTGAACATAATATGATTATTAAAAATTTTATCTTGACTTTTTTAAGTAATTAACTAAAATTGTATAATATGACTATGTATTATTTTTAGTTATTGGCATAATGTGAGAAGTTTCACATATTTATGTTAGTTATATGTCTTAATTGAATAGTATTCAAAACAAATATTTTATTAAAGCTAACTCATATATAATTGCAGTAGAAGTTATTGCACTGAATCATTGTCAATCCTTTATTGGGTGATATTATTCAATAAGCCAATTATAAAAGCTTGATAATAGGGATGCCTTGGTGGCTCAGTTGGTTAAGCATTTGCCTTCGGCTCAGGTCATGATTCGAGGGTCCTGGGATCGAATCCCACATTGGGCTCCTCACTCAGCAGAGAACCTTCTTCTCCCTCTGCCTGACACTCCCCCTGCTTGTGTTCTCTCTCTCTCTGACAAATAAATTAATTTTTTTAAAAAGAGCTTGATAATATGAACAACACATACATTGCTTATGCAAAAATAAAAAATATTTAATGACATAATTTTGGATCCAATCAATAATTATATTACTGAAAAGAAATTTGTAGCCATGTTTGAAAAAGAAAACTCTCATACACACATTTTACAGCCCTTACTTTCAAGCATTTACACTTTTTTTTTGAAATATTACCCTTTAAGCCCAAATTTCTCATTCTTGTACTTGGCTTCAAGGTACAGTATTTGGAAAGGTTAGTAAAATTCCATTAAGTCATTTTGAGTTATCTAAGGGTGAACTTTAAGAAATTGCTCAGATAGTTTTAATACACTTGAAGAGTTGAGAAGTTTTGTTTTTAAAGTTCACACTTGGCACATATTTAGTCTTCACTGAAGAATTGACACCAGAACTTCTTGGGGCAAATGGAGGCACTTTAAGAGTAAGATTGAAAATCTCTCTACCTTCTGTCTGATTCCTAAGTTATAGCAGACTGGCTGTAGCCCATGTGAGACTGAAAAGAAGACATATTTTATTTTTGGCCTATTAATATCCTTATGCCTTTCTGTCTCTTCTCATATATTTTCTCATGTATTCATTTACTCTCTATGGGCCATCCTGCTGACAGAAATCTCATAATGGATATAAACATTTTCAAATGAAAGAAAAAATATTTTTACAAGACAAACAGATTTATCTCTAGACTTGCTTTAAACTGCCAAAGTTTTATTTATATGTCCTTCCTATTTACTCATGAGATGATCTTACATGTGCAGTGAGTCTTATAAATAACTTGAGTTAAAGAAGGGACTTAACCAAAAAAGTGAGAGACAGGGAAAGATGATCAAGAGCCGGTGAAGGTGGTGGTGGAGAGAGGGGAGGTCTTTAGTTACTTACTTCAAACATAAAGTAAAACATAGTATTTTATATTTCCAAAACTAAAAACAGTACCAATACGAACTAAAGACCAAAGATTTAGTCTAAAATGTACATTAAAGCTGAACAAGTACAATAAACTATAAAACCCAGAATACCAATTTATTTTTATTGAATGAAAAATATTCAAAACAGAATGTAGGCATGTATTGCTTTTGAACCAGAACAAAACTTGACTACAAAATGGCACGCATATATATATGAATATAAATATATAATATATATAATTATATATTATATATATTATATTTATTATATATTA
>NC_048236.1:19549520-19557812 GCF_002007445.2 Ailuropoda melanoleuca
GGTCATAAGTTAAGTAATCAAGGAAGTTAAGTCACAACATCAGAGATAAGGGCAAACCAAATATTTGAAGTTTTGTCACAGAAGCAAAATATGCTAATATAAATCTGAATTCTGTATTCTAACACATAATTTATCTGCTTTGTCCAGAGTATATAATGTAGCCTTCCCAACTTGTGGATATTCCCCTACCTTTAGAATAGCTGTTTAGTTTCATGTCATGAGTAAAGCCATAATAAGGTTCTGCTGGAGCTTTGTTTCACTTGCCATTAGTCTAGGTCCACACATAGTGACCTTCTGTAGAAGAAATACTCTATTAGAGAGCCACTATCAAATGCTGGATCTAAACCTTCTTGTTCTTTCCATTTATAAGCTAAAGTAAATATTTCCCAGTGCTGTTACCCCATACGAATATTCCCAGATCCCAATACCCCATAAATCAGTCTCTTATGATATGTATTAATTTAATGATAATATTTTACAACACACTTGGAAAAATAAAACAAAGCAATGATGAATTCCAAGGCAGTTTCTGTATGTGAATTCAAAGATTGCTGTAAACATTTGACTGCTTTCAAACTTCCAGTCCCACCACAATTTATTGGGCAAACATGGATTCAGTTCATTTTAGGTTAACCTAGGAAAAAGTCTGATGTTCTTTCATTTTTTTGACAGATAGAAATTGCAATTTCCTCTTGTTCAAACAAATGGAATGTGCTAGGCACTCTGCTAAGTAGAGACCAGAGAGTTACTGGGCCCTATTTAATGCCACCCTTCTACTTGTTCCCAATTTTAGCTATGCTGGTTCCTTGTTAATATTCTAAAATACTAACAGTGATGTTCCATTTCAGGGACTTTGACACATACTGTTCCCTCTGCTTGGATTATTCTCCCAGAAATATTTGTACACAGTCCCTCACTTCCTTTAGGTTTCTGTTCAGATGTCACCATCTCAGAGAGTCTTCTGAGTGAGACCCTTCTTAAATAGGACCTTTTGGTTCTATTCTTAAACTAAAGTTGCCAGATAAAAGGGGAAATCTAGTTTATTTTTTTTTAAGATTTTATTTATTTGCGAGAGTGAGAGAGATCACAGAGGGAGAGGAAGAAACAAACTTGCCAATGATCAGAGAGCCCAACGTGGGGCTCAATCCCAGGACCCTGAGATCATGACCTGAGCCAAAGGCAGACACTTAACTGACTGAGCCACCCAGGTGTCCCAAGGAACATCTAGTTTAATTTGAAGTTTAGATAAATAACAAACTTTTCAAAATAGGAGTAGTCTAAAATATTTTATGAAGGATTTATATGGCATGGGATCTACTTACACAAAAAAATGTCTTTATCTGAAATTCAGATTTAACTAGCTGTGTGTATCCTTATTGCCAGATCTGTTATCTCTTATTTATTATACTCTTTTTCTCATAAAACTTTACATGACACTCTATTATACATTTATTTGCCTAAGGTCTATTTCTTCCACTAGACTACTAGATCCATGAAAATAGGCAATTGGTTTGTTGCATTCAAAGGTATATGATTAAAAACCTAGAGAAGCTATTGCATATGAGATGCTTAGTAAATATTTGTTCAGGCAAGGGAAAAATCATGTGCTATTTGCTCTCTCTCTGTGTGTGTGTATACACATATATACGTGTATACATATATGCATACACACACACCTATATATATNGGCATACACACACACACCTATATATATGCAAAAATGAATACGTGTGCATGTTTCAAATTCTCAATAAATATCTAGAAGANTGCATAACACACACACCTATATATATGCAAAAATGAATACGTGTGCATGTTTCAAATTCTCAATAAATATCTAGAAGACCAAACCAGAAAGAGTTCTTCTTAAAGCCCAGACTAGGTGGTTTTACAAATGATTTACAGAGCCTATGGAAATTGAAGCATGAGAAAACCTAATTGCAAAGACATTAAAAATCCAGCAAGTTAGGACAGGTTAGGGAACATTTCAAAATGTCCATTTTACATAAAATGATCTGCCTTAGCATGTGAATATATCGAAGCAATATTACCTATGATTGAAGAAGATTCAGAAGGCTAATGCAGACAAATGTAGTTTCAGTAAGAGCTAACCCTTTCTACAATTTGAAATAGCAATTACATTTTTGATCGCTTTTTTCAAAGTCCCCATATTTTCTATGAGGACATAATCTCAACTATCTAGGTTTTGGTAATCGATATACTTTTCAAGAGTATACGCCCTGCTTGGGTGACTCTGTTTGGTAAGTACACATGAAAATTCTGGCAGCTGATACGGGGCCTCGCGTGTGCTGGCCTTATTTAGGCAAAGGACTAGTGGAAATGAGTGGGTGAGGGGTCCTGAAAGATGGGAGAAGGTGGGAAGTGTAAGAAGCACATTTGGATTGAGTCTAATTATTTTAGGGATGGAAACCACAACCCTGAAGTGTAGCTTGACACCAGTGCTGATGGTGCAGTAAACCAGAAGCAGAGGGGTCTCAATTTATCTTCTCTCAGGCTCTACTATCGTTTTAATACAAAAAGAACCAGAGGATTAACTTCAAAATGGACTTGGGATACTGTTTGAACTTCAAGGTGATTTAAAAATAGTCTTCACATTGAGTAATACTGTATGATTTTTCTCCTGTTTTTATCATGAAAATACTTGATATTAGTTCATGTACAGATATTCTAACATGACATGTGAGAGAGGACTATTACAAGTACAAAATTATAAATGTATTAAAATTTTAAAAACTGTGCAGCAAGAACTAAGCTTTAAATGGCTGATTGCCAGGACGCCTGGTTAATCAAGTGTCTGCCTTCAGCTCGGGTCATGATCCCGGGGTCCTGGGATGAAGCCCTGTATCAGGCTCCCTGCTTAGCGGGGAGTCTGCCTCTCCCCCAGCTCATGTTCTTTTTCTCACTCTCAATCTCTCTCTCAAATAAATAAATTAAATCTTCAAAAACTAAATAAATAAATGGCTGATTGCCTAACCTCTATGAATCTCATCTCTTCTATATAGGGCCCAAAGCTGTGATAACACAGGTTGGAAGATATATTTTCTCAAAAGCTTATGGCTTTTAAGGAATTTATTCCTAATCCTGAAGGCTCAGAGCTACAGATACTTGTCAGTTAGACATGCCAACATAACATTTTATTCATTAGATGATAGAAAACAACAGTTCGATTTATTTTCTGAGAAAGTTCAGTATTTTTTAGTTTTGTAAATCTTGGTGAAATTTTAATTAATCAAATATGTTAAAGTGTTTGTTTTTACAATCATGGCTGTTTTATTGGTCATCGTTCATATTCATATTGAATAACGGACCTCATAAACCTAAAACCTGAATACTTTTTTTTAAGTAAACTGTATCCCCAGTGTGGGGCTTGAACTTACAACCCCAAATCAAAAGTCACATGCTCCAAGCAACTGAGCCAGCCAGGTACCCCTCGAACAGTTGAAAGCTTTTAACTGTTGGTGATTGGCAAATTCTGTGGTCTGTGCGTACTGTGAACTAATGATGCATTTTCTGTTGTTCAAGCAAATTAGGGTCAAAAGCAGATTTATAAAATATTACACTTCCCCAGTAAATAAATTGGAAGCATAAAAAAATTATATATTGCTAACTTTATTTCAAGACAGTTTAAAAATTTTTGTTTTAAATTTGGCTCCATTGACTGCTGAGCTACAATTAACATAGCAATAGAAAAAAACCCATTTAAATGATTTGTGCTTTAATCAAACTATAATAGCTACACTCATGAGATCATTTGTGTAAAACCAGAATTCATTAACAATTATATAAAGCTTCATAATTGACAAAATGCTTTCATATGTATTATTCTCTGGCATTATCTATTAAATGTTTCCCTTTAATTCTACAGTATTTAGGTACTGACTTCATTAGAATACTGGGACATCAGAGGTTTTTGAGTCTACTTTTGAACTTTGTTTTTCTTTAGTACTGGCCTATATACCTCTTAAAAAACCAGTACTATACTGTTGAATTTATTGAGGCTTTATGCTATATTTTTAAATGAGGTATAGCTTATGCTCACTCATATTTCTATTTTTAAGTGTTTATTTAAATTGCAGTGAGTCGCCATACAGTGTAATACTAAATTCTGGTGTACAACATAGTTATTCAACACTTCCATACAACACCTGGTTCTCATCAAAGTGTATGCCTTAATCCCCATCACCTATTTAACCCGTCCCCCTGCCCCCCTCCCCTTCGGTAGCCATCAGTGTGTTCCCTATAGTAAGCATCTGTTTCTTGTTTTGCCTCTGTTTCTTTTTTTTTTTTTATTTGCTCATTTGTTTTGTTCCTTAAATTCTGCATATGAGTGAAATCATATTATTTGTCTTTCTTTGATGGACTTATTTCACTTAGAATAATACTCTCTAGCTCCATCCAGGTTGTTGCAAATGGCAAGATTTCATTTTTTATGACTGAGTAATATTCCATTATATATATATAAATATACATGATAGAATTCCATTACGTGCATATACATATACCACATCTTCTTTATTCATCAGTTGATGGACACTTGGGCTATTTCCATAATTTGGCTATTGTAGCTAATGCTGCTAAAAACATTGGGGTGCATGTATTCCTTTGAATTATTATTTTTGTATTCTTTGGGTAAATACCTACTAGTGCAATTGCTGGATCTTAGGGTAATTCTATTTTTTACTTTTAAAGGAAACTCTTCATACTGTTTTCCAGAGTGGCTGCACCAGTTTGCATTCCCACCAACAGTGCAAGAATTCATACTACTTATTAAGAATTTTTTTCCTCACAGTATGGAGATTCCTCAAAAAGTTGAAAATAGAGCTACCCTATGACCCAACAATTGCACTACTGGGTATTTACCCCAAAGATACAAATATAGTGATCTGAAGGGGCACCTGTGCCCCAATGTTTGTAGCAGCAATGTTCACAATAGCCAAACTATGGAAAGAGCCCAGATGTCCATTGACAGGTGAATGGATAAAGAACATGTGGTATATGGAATATTAGGCAGCCATCAAAAATGAAATCTTGCCATTTGCAATGACGTGGATGAAACTAGAGCGTATTATGCTAAGCGAAATAAGTCAATCAGAGAAAGACAATTACCATATGATCTCACTGATATGTGGAATTTAAGAAACAAAGCAGAGGATCATAGTGGAAGAGAGGAAAAAATGAAACAAGACAAAACCGGAGAGGGAGACAAACCATAAGAGACTCTTAATCTCAGGAAACAAACTGAAGGTTGCTGAAGGGGAGGGGGAGGGAGATGCGGTGGCTGGGTGGTGGACATTGGGGAGGGTATGTGTTGTGGTGAGTGCTATGTGTTGTGTAAGAATGATGAATCACAGACCTGTACCCCTGAAACAAATAACGCATTATGTGTTAATGATAAATAAATAAATAATAACAGCTTCTTCCCCCAAAAAAGAATTTTTTCCTCATTACATTTATTTGCTTATTTTTTTTCATATGAACATGAGAATCAACCTGTCTAGAAGAAAGTTTTAATAATTTCACTGGGAATATATTATAATATCATTAAGCCANTTAATATCATTAAGCCGTTGAGTACGCCACACAAGAATTGTATGACTTTCCATTTATACACTTCTATTTTTGTGTACTTCAGGAAGTTTCAGGAAGTTTGGTAACTTTTCCATTTTTTTTTCTATTTATTTTTCATAATGTCTTGTTTCTGATGATGGACTCAATTTTTAAAATACCTTATTTATATTTGTTTAATCTGTAGAGTCTATCAGACTTTTTTAATACCTAAAACCCTATAATATGCTTAGCCTTTAAACCTTGCTCATAATATTTTTCAGTATACTTTTTAAGGTCTAACTGAATTGAATTTATAGCAGTGTTTTTCCTAGGAATCCTGTGCAGCTTGGTTAGAATATGTTTTCCTGTATGATGATTTTTCTCTCTGTTTTACATACTCAGGATTATGACTTCCTTAGGGATAATTTTTAATTTTAGTTTATTTTCTTTATAGTTCCTATGTCACAGGAGCATTGTAAATTCACACCCAAATCTGTATTAGAAATAGTTTCTTCATTACAAGTTGTTAGAGCATTTATTTTTTCTACCCAGATCTCAGGCAGAGATATAAAACTTTCCTCTTTTACATGTATAGATGAGGAGAATTGTTTCTCCAAACTTCACTAAGTGTGCAACATTTCAAAGCATTTAGATATTGCAAAGTACATATTTCCAACTTAAACAATTCATATTATTTCCTGTCTCTGTTTGTATATTGAAACAGAATATATGACAAATTAATTAGCAAAGCAAATAATCACATAGGTAATTATGAAACCAATTATATAACTAATTACAATCACTTCATTAATCAGAAATAATTAATATTGATACACCCTCCCTAATCACATAGCAATCACTCCACCAATTCATATACTCATGGTTAAAGCTATGGTTTTTATACTTCTCTATTTTCTATTGTAAGAGTACCAAAATCTTAAAATTATTTTTAGGAGTCCATAAGTCTTTTTACATGAGCAAGTGTTCTCACCTACCATATGGCATGCTTTGTTTCCTTTATATTTTTCTCTGATTACTTTAATTTATATCTGCTTTTAAGGACCTTTTTGGCCCATGCCATCACAAGAGACACTTGCCATAACAAGCCAATACTAGTCACTGTGATTGGGACCCCTGGATCTGGCATCTCACTGATACCAGTAGAATGGAATGAACACTGTGGTAAGTACACTGCTATTGGTTATTTAAGCCAAAATTTCCTCTTATTTTATGTGTGTGCATACACATGTACATACGTACACACACATACATACATACACTGTGTGTGTGTGTGTGTGTGTGTGTGATCTCTGTGGAAAAATAGATGTTAGCTATTCCTGTCTATATTTCACTTCAGAGATGAACACTTAAACAGTATTGCCTTTTTGTGTCACAGTGCTTCACAGTTATTTTAGTCTCATGGACATGTTTGTTTTGTGTTTGTTTTTTTTTTTTAATTTAAGTTCAATTAATTAGGGACACCTGGGTGGCTCAGTCAGTTAAGCATCTGCCCTCGGCTCAGGTCATGATCCCTGGGGTCCTGGGATCGAGCCCCGTGTCTGGCTCCGTGCTCAGTGAGGAGCCTGCTTCTCCTTCTCCGCCTGCTGCTCTCCCTGCTTGTGCACTGTGGCTCTCTCTCTGTCAAATAAATAAATAATCTTTAAAAATAAATAAATAAATAAATTCAATTAATGATCATATAGTGTATTATTAGTTTCAGAGATAGAGTTCAGTGCTCATTACATCACATGCCCTCCTTATGCCCATCACCCAGTTATCCCATCCCCTCACCCACCTCCCGCTGGCAACCCTCAGCTTGTTTCCTATAGTTGAGAGTCTCTTATGGTTTGTCTTACTCTCTGATTTCACCTTATTTTATTTTTCCTTCCCTTTCCCTATGATCCTCTGTTTTGTTTCTTAAATTCCACATGAGTGAAGTCATAGGATAATTGTCTTTCTCTGATTGACTTATTTTGCTTAGCATAATACCCTCTAGTTCCATTCACATTGTGGATGGTAAGATTTCATTTTTTTGAGCATGGACATTGTTTAACAGTATATTACTGTCCTTAGCATAAAGTTTAGAAGAGTCTGTGTAGGGGCCTCTGCTTGGCCTCAATTGCTAGATTTTTTAGGCTTTTCCCACCCCACCAACAATTTAGACATTATTATACTGAGCTTAATTAATTAACAAGTAATTGATATGCATTATTAAATAATAGTTATACATCATTTAATAATTAATAAATATACATTATTCTGTATAATGGGAAGTATCGTTTAAGCACCAATGGTGTTAGCCTCAACAGTCTGCAGGACAAGGCCTGATAAACTTGAGTCATCATAATGAGCGTATCTTAAGCTAGACTTGGTACACATACACTTCTCCTTCAAAATCTATGAACTAATTCTTTATATATTATTAATCTAGAAATTTAAATTTTTATTTGAAATTAAAAATATATTTACTTTATTTAATTGTGTTATATATAACATATTTTGGAGCTGAGTCATCTAGTGGTAAAAAAGGATTTTTTCCCAAGACCTGTTTTCTTTTTTCTTTTTTAAAAATGTTTTAATTTAAATTCAATTAATGAGCATCTTGTGTATTATTAGTTTCAGAGGTAGAGGTCAGTGATTCATCAGTCTTTTTTTTTTTTTTTAAAGATTTTTTATTTATTTATTTGACAGAGATAGAGACAGCCAGCGAGAGAGGGAACACAA
>NC_048236.1:19557895-19571651 GCF_002007445.2 Ailuropoda melanoleuca
GAAGGCAGACGCTTAACCGCTGTGCCACCCAGGCGCCCCCATCAGTCTTATATAATACCCAGTGCTCATTGCATCATGTGCCCTCCCCAATGTCCATCACCCATTTACCACATCTCCCCATACCCCTCCCCTTCAGCAAACCTCAGTTTGTTTCCCATGATTAAAAGTCTCTTATGGTTTGTCTCCCTCTCTGATTTCATCTTGCCAAAACCTGTTTTCACTGAAATGAAATGAAAGTTCATTTGGCGTTTAATTTAATGAACAATGATATGAAATGCTTATATGATATACTCAGTTTCATATTATATAAGCATTGGACAATTGTAAATTTATTTTAACCTTATTAAACATTTAATATAAAAAGAACATTTTAATGATATGAATGTTAATGTTATTTTTTAGATAATATTAAGAGGAAGTAAATTAATTAAATATATTACAAAAAAACCCAAACTCTAATTGGAGTTATAATACCTATTGAGTATGAATTGTATTTTTTCATGCAACTTCTTGATCTAAAGATAGAAATTAACTGTTTGAGCATTTATATTAAAATAATACAAATAGAATATGTAAAGAATACAATCAACCGTTCCTATACTATATGACATAACTAATTACACAAACATATAATAATAATATTCAAACTATAATAACATCTGGAACAGAAGGTCTATAACATTAAAATGAAAGAACTCAGGAAAATTAATAGTGTAATCGTATTGAAAATATGAGATTAATTTATTTAACATAATTAAAAGTTAATACTTCAGCTTCATGATTCAGCTTTTTAATATTTCCATTATTGTATTACTTAAGGGAAATTTGAAATAGAAAGCACTACATCGTTAGATATTACAGCAAAAGGAAAATGGAGAAGTAGAGAGTGAATTAATATTGGCAATTCAGAATATATACATACTATATTGAAAAATACAGAAATGGAATGTAAATAATTTTAGTCTGTAAATAAATCTCCATATTATATTATATTGGATTATTTTTTTTTCTATTTTATTTCACAAGACAAAGGTGATAACTCTAGGATATGGGTCAATGTTGACTTTAAGATAATATGTTAAATTTTGTTAAAATATACTTCCCTCTAAAATGCCGTAATGAATTTGTTGCTCTTTAACTCTTCTAGGAGTTACTTTGTATGTCTCATTCAAGTTGGATCATGAGCATAATGCACCTCCCTAGGAATGATATGTGTAAATTACATTTCCATGAGAATTTTAGCGTATCCATTGCACCTCCTGTAATATTGGAAGTTTATTGTCAGATTTGCAATTTTTAAGAAAATAATGTGTGTGGGATGTTGTTATTTTAATTTGCACTTAATGATTATTAGTGATGCTGAGATACTTTAAGGTCCTACTAATTGACCAAGTCTATGGATTATCTGTTAACATTTTTTTTTGCACTTTTCAGTGGGTTGAGATTGTTTCCTATCTTTATATGTTTTCAGAAGCTCTTATACATCTCAGCTACAATTTTCATGAAATTGTGAAGAATGTGGGTGAGTGAAGACATTCCAAATTGTTATTATTTTATGGCAATGATGCTTGGGAATTACCTGCAGATGTATTTAGGCTCTTGGGTTGAGGTAGATTTTGTTTATCATGTTTAAATAAAGTATAAATGCATTCCATAATCTTTCCCCATGTGTGAAGGAGAGTCCTATTTTTTTAATGTGACCCATTGCTATGTTAATAGATTTTAAAATAGCAAAAAATAATATTTTTAGAATAAAGAATACTTAATATTCATATATTTTAACTTAAAATACTGCATATTGAATATCCTGGGACATTATTTAGGACTTTTTTTTCCTGCTAGGAAAGGAGGGTATTCTGTGCTTTTCTATTTTGTATGCATGTTTTCTGGGATTAGTGTGATGTAAGCTCTATAAAATAAGTTTGTTATCTATGCATCATCTTCTCAGCTCAAAATATATTTTATAATATGGGAATCAACTGTTCTTTGTAGAATTTTAAATAATCTAGGCCTGGTCATTGCTTCAGAGGCACTCATTGAGATGTATTTTTTTTTAAAGTCTTTCTATGGTTTTATTTCAGTGTAGGTTTCTCACCTCCTGAGCCAAATTTTTCTAGAAAACACCTATCTCATTAAAATACTTTAGAATACAATTCTGTATTTTAATGTTATTTTCAAATATCCCTATATTCATTAAATTTCCATTTGATTAGCAACTAAATTTGACTTTTATTGTTGATTTTTATAAACCTCTTCACTACAGTTACAAGTTCAACTTTATTTCTATTTATGACTTATAAATTCCTTCTCTTAGCTTAATTAATTTCTGTAGGTTTCTTTTCTTTTTTCTAACTTCAGGTGCCATTTAAATCCATAACATTTTATTTAGTAATTAAAATACTAAAATCTATTGATTTACTTCTAGTAACAGTTTTTGGTTAATGGCCTATGTTTGAGAGGTGATGTTTTTACAATCGTTTCTCTATATCATAGGAATTTGGTTTGTCTTATTGTAAGAATTATTTAATGTTACTCATTTTCAAATAGCTTGAGTCCTAAAGGTTAATTTATTTTTAACTTCTGTGTAGCAGATAGATAAGAATGGCCTCTTCACTCCTTAATCTCTAAGCTGAACTACATGTGCTTGGGGGAAATCAGCCTTCTATGGATGTTGCTGAAGGGCTTAAATGATGGACAGCCTCCATGGCCTCAATAAAACTTGAGTTTTTGAACCTTGAAAAAAAAGATTTGAAGCCCTCAAATGCTCTGTGTGATTATTCTTGGGAGCTATGACAGGTGTTCTTTACGTTTAAAACAGACAATAACGAACGTGTAAGTTTAAAAGAATGGTTACTACAGTGGAGACTTTGAACGTGTGGTTCTAAAGAATTTTGGAGAAAGAAGAGACATTTCTGGAAAGCAAGTTTAGCTCATAGTCAGATATAAGCTGTAGATGATGTAAGAAAAACACGATGGAATATGTGCTACGGTCAGTTCTAAGGTATGTGTATACTTTGGTATATTACTGAACTTACCATACTGAATAACAATTTCTAAATGAAATGAAGTTTTGGTTTTATTAATTTTTTTTTGCTTTTGCATTTTTTTTTGGAGATTTCTAAACTCTGAATGAAATCTTTGTCTTTACATTTGTGTGTTTGTGTTGGCATATAAGGCAGTAGTTTTAAAAATAATTATCTGTTTTTTCATGTATGTGTATTGGAAACTCTACGGCTTTATGCACCTAACATCACTGTCTAACAGAGAAATTTCATTATTTTTTAAATCACAAATGTGACAGACTCTACACAAAATACTTGAAATAGAAAAAGTAATAATAATATAAGATAGGTCCAGTAGATTTCATTTCCCTTTTGGGAAGGTATCATATGAATTTTAATTTTTGACCTACTGAAGTTCAGTATCAAATGTCCTCTGAATGATGATGACTTATGAATGAACCTTTCTTAACTGATACCACACATTATAAAATAGAATTTTAAAAAATATCAGCAAAGTAGGTTAAGAATAATAGGAAGGGGGCTCCTGGTTGGCTTAGTGGGTAGAACATCTGACTTTTGACCTCAGGGTCAGTGAGTTCAAGCCCCACATTGGGCATAGAGTTTACGTTTTAAAAAAATAGGAGAAATAGAGTTGCAACAAAAATTTATTTCTTGCTTCTTTGGGCTGGTCATCAGCAATGGTAGTAGAAATTCTATATTCTTACAGTCACTAGATCTAGGATTTTAATGGCTTGGAATGCTTAAATGATATTTGCTGGAATCCAACATTGATATATTTACAAAGAAGTGTCTCCAAAAAAGTAAAGTGATATTTAAAAATCATCAATTATTTTTATGCTGTTTATTTTAAACTATAAATCTTCTAAACTTCTAAGAACTCCTAAATATAGAAAATGTGAAAATGTATACTCATTTAGCCAAATGTTTCACTTTGAATATTTGTTTTATTGAGATTTATTAAGAATGACTGTATTTTTAATATCCCTCAAGCTTTAAATTATTTGTAATTAATGTTGCTTACAAGGATAAATTGGGAACTCAAAACAGTTATGTATTAGAAGGTATACTCTTGACAATGAAAGGAAAAGTGTAAATATTATATGGGTCATACTTTCACTGTGTTTTTATTTGTTAAATCTGGCAACCCTATATTAATGCTATCTTTGTCATGAAGGACAGAGCATTTTTATTTTATCTAAATAAATTAGATTTTATTTTCCATAAAAATAACATAAGAAAATCTTTCTTCCATTTTCTTTTTTTTTTAATTTTTGTGTTTGGCAAAATATTAGTCCTAATGTATGTTTTATGCAGTAATACACATATTTTGGGGATTAAAGAGTGAAATTGTGATGAGCACCAGGTGTTGTATGGAAGTGTTGAATACTATGTTGTACCCCTGAAACTAACATAGCACTATTAACTAACTGGAATTAAAAAAAAAATACACACATTTNATGGAAGTGTTGAATACTATGTTGTACCCCTGAAACTAACATAGCACTATTAACTAACTGGAATTAAAAAAAAAATACACACATTTAGNACACATTTAGTTATTTTTTTAAAAGATTTTATTTATTTATTTGACAGAGAGAGAGACAGCCAGCGAGAGAGGGAACACAAGCAGGGAGAGTGGGAGAGGAAGAAGCAGGCTCCTAACAGAGAAGCCTGACGTGGGGCTCGATCCCATAATGCTGGGATCATGCCCTGAGCCGAAGGCAGACGCTTAACGACTGCGCCACCCAGGCGCCCCACACATTTAGTTATTTTACTCATGTCTCCAACATTTGTTACTATGTTGACAGGTAAATAATATTAACGTTTGATATCCCATTGAATTTGTAAATCATGCATAACAAGTACTTTTCTATTGCACTGCTATGTTGACATGAAACAATGGGATGTCAGCCTGTAATTCATGATGAATTTGCTCCATGGTGCTATTTACCTATTTCGGAGACAAAACACATGCTATAAAAGATAGAGTGGTGACTATTACATGTCTATAGAGGTTATTACTTAAAAAAAATGTGTGTAACCCCCCAAGCCAGATAAAAGGAATTTCCTGCATAGATTCTCACATACTGAAAACAGTTCCACTGAGTGCTGTGGACAATATGGGTCAATAATGTCTTCTTCTGCTGTACTTTCAGAAGTGTATAGGGCTTTTAAAAATTTTTATAAAGATCTATATAGGATCTCCTTTTGCATACCGGCACAGATTTAGTGTTACCTGACAAGACCCCTTATGAACTGGCCCCTTCCTCACTTCGGGCCTCGATGCCCACCATAATCCACAAGCAACGAAGCATATCTGGTGCAAATACATGCAAGACTTTCTGATATCAGCTTTATACATGCTTTTTGGAAAATCCTTTTCCAGACTGATTTATCTTTCAAACCTTTTTCCTCTTTCAAAACTCAGCAAAATCATCATTTCTTCCTCAAAGCCTAAATTTTCCAGACTGAGCCTAAAATTCCAAGGTGTCTCCTCTCTGCTTTTTTCTAAGCATACTTTTCTTATAGCACTTACTTAACCATATTCTATTGGTTCATTATTTTGCTGACACTCCAAGTTTATAAATACCTTGATTGCAAGAATATTACTATTATTTGAAACTATATGCCTGGCACATAGTAGGTTTTCAATAAATAGTTGATGATTAATGACAATTTCATGCTGTGATAGAAAGAGGTGTATCCCAAAGAACTTTTAAAATTATAAATAAATTTCACTAGTCTAAGTATCATTTGAGAAAGAATTGTAAATTAGTGTCCTACAAAACAATATTGATTTACAGAACATAAACAATCATATTTGGGACTGCCCTTAGGCTCACTGAATAAAGAACATTTTTAAATTTTAAATAATGAGTTCAACACCACTCACCTCAAAAGAGTAGAATCTTTTTTTCTCCTCTAATACATCAACATTTTTACAGCTGTTGTTTTCTTAAAATTTAAACAATTTATTCGTTAGAAGAATTTATTTATTTGAGAGAGAGAGAGAGAGAACACAAGTGGGAGGAGAGGCAAAGCAGGCTCCTTGTTGAGCAGGGATTATGTGGGGCTTGATCCCAGGAACCTGAGGTCATAACCTGAGCCTAATCCATACACTTAACTGACCAAGCCACCCAGGTGCCCTGATTTAACAATTTAGTAGAAATATGAATTATTTTGCTGACCCCATTTGGTTCAACAGGAATAAAACAGTACAGTAACCTAAAGTATCCATGAGGTTCGTATTATTCAAGTGTTTATGAACGAGGTACCCACAGTTATGAGATTACGGAGGGAAATGAAAGTTACCTCAAACCAAAATTTTCACTAATAGACTGAAGATTTAGAAATATGTCCCCACTCAAATTCCCTCATCTCTTAACCCTAGCATCAGTAATTGAGCACTCTCAATTCGGTGGGGAAAATAAAAGTGATTATCTTTTTCAATAGTTATTGCTTTCAACTGTGATCTATTAAATTACCCTTCCCAATCCCTGCACAAGAAGCTAAACAGTTCACATAGCTTCCCAGTTGTTTTAAGTATGAAAAATTTAGGTATTTTAGTCCTGTACAGTCCAGGTGAAATGTCTCATCCTATCTTCCCATGCCTCATGAAACCATATATTTTGGGATTTCTCTGAGGAAAGGGGGAAGAGATGGCAGAAGTCTGAAGTCTCTTGCTAACTGTGGTGGTAACGGGAGTGCATTCCTGATTTTTCTCTCTTTCTTGGATCCTCTTATGAATGTCATCTACCAAAATGATGATCCCACTTAGAGGGTCTATGCAGTTTTCTAAGGGACTGGTGTTCAGTTTTTTTTAGTTCCTGATAATATCAGGACACTCTCAGAGAGATCCAGCCGAATGACCCTTTATTCCCAGGTATGGCACATAACCTCAACCCTTTCTCTGGGAGGAGCAATTCCTCACTTGGCAAATAGACTGCCGGGGCGCCTGGGTGGCTCAGTTGTTTGAGAATGGGACTCTTGATTTCGGCTGGGGTCATAATCTCAGGGTTGTGAAGTGGAGCTCCGGGGCTTCCGCACGGGCGTGGTGTGCTTAAGATTCTCTCTCTCCCTCTCTCTCTCCAAAAAAAATGAATAAATAAATATATATGTACATTTATGTATGTAATGTATATACATATATATATGTGTGTGTGTATATATATATATATATATATATATATATACACACACACACATGTGTGTGTATAAAGAAAATATAGGGGCATTTATAGCGTTCCTGTCTTATTATCTAATCATTGCAACCCTTTAAATGAAGATACAGGGAAATACCGAGGTCATCTTCTAAACTTTCTAAGGGCTTTAGGGCAAGGATTGCCCAGTCTTCTACCCACATAGCCCTATTATTGTGCCTTCTTTCCCCTCTGCTGTCAGCTGCTGTTAAACGCCTTCTCACTTAAAAAAACTATGTTCTAAGAACAAGTAACTCCTTCTATGGTTAGGTTCCAAACTCCAGAGAACTTGTCAATTTCTTGAGCAACTCTGTCATGGTTTATACTAACTAATTACTGGTCCCACACACAGTAAAAGAGGACTTCTAATGTAATGTGATATATTTGAACTATTTTTAAGTAGATTAATTTCAAATTAATTTACATTTATGAATGGTTTTTTCATAAAACAAATAGTCGTACTCTATATACCTTTTTAAAAATCCTTTGATTAAGGGGCACCTGGGTGGCACAGTGGTTAAGCGTCTGCCTTCGGCTCAGGGCGTGATCCTGGCGTTATGGGATCGAGCCCCACATCAGGCTCCTCTGCTATGAGCCTGCTTCTTCCTCTCCCACTCCCCCCTGCTTGTGTTCCCTCTCTCGCTGGCTGTCTCTATCTCTGTCGAATAAATAAATAAAATCTTTAAAAAATAAAAAAATTAAAAAATTAAAAAAAAATCCTTTGATTAAAAGCAGTAATTTATTTTAAGGGAAAAATAGTCCAGGTTTTGAAATAGAAAAATGGTAAGCTAGAAGATAGGTTTGGAATGAAGGTTCAATGTATCTCTACTCCTACATATCCCAACTCAGCGTACTAGAGTTCTTGTGCTTTTACTTAGGAAAATCTTATTCCCCATTACCTCAGGAAATTTCTAGATGACTAGGCAGTCATAAAATGATAATCAAATCATGCTTCCTCTCTCAGGAGTACTTAACCTGTTATATACCAATTCTAGAGGGTTGGTTCTTAAATACTTGTAAAAAGATAGTCGAATAGTAGCTTTTAGAACAGGACTGCAGGGAAAATAATTTTCTCGTAGACATGCTTCTGGCAGTGTCCCTCCAATCAAATACAAAGTACTGCTCAGTCACTCCTTCTGTGTAGAAGTTAATTGTACTCAAATTCATCATGAAAGTTAATGAGCTAAATCAAAAATAAATATCTCTAGCACTGTATTATGAATGGTTTAATATTATAATACTGTTATAAAATAGTTAATAACATAAAAGTATTTATATTATAAAAAGGTGAGGAATCTATTAAATAGAACTCAGGCATTAAAATCATTTAGTAATAAAAGTTTTCTTTTAGTGATCATTTATAGATAGGTCAGTTTCCTTCAGGCTCATTGCTATTTGATTAATCTATGAGTAGTATTTGCTAATAAACAATATATTTTTATCTATCTCATTCACTTAGAAATGAATGGAACTGAATTTTATATGTATTATGCAGTGAAACTTACTTAGTGGTCTTAAAGGTCCATAATGAACTGCTAACGAGACACGAATTGTCAGTATATCATCTAATGTGAGTTTCACAACCTTGGCACTATTAACATTTGGGGCCATATTTGTTGCAGGGGACAGTTTCTGTGCATTGTGGGATGTCCAGCAGTACCCTGACCTCTATCCACAGCTTCCTGATACCAGTAGCAACTTCCTTCCCCAGTTACGACAACCAAAAATATCCTCAAATAATCCCTTGGGGGAAAAAAATCAACTCCAGTTGAGGTCCACTAATTTAATGTACTTAAGAAGGGTAAGGGTTCTGAGGCAATGAAATCACTTTAAAGGAGCAGGGTCTGAATAAAGAAAAGAAAATTATTGTCACCAGTGTGTTTTAGAAATGATAGAAAATAACGATTCAGAAATTAGTAAAACTAATGCTCCAGTTTTAATGCATACATCTAAAACCTTGTGAATAACTTATTGTATAATTAGAAAAAGAGAAATCATGGGTATACTGTATTTTGCCCATATCTGATTATTCAGAAGACATACTTTCTTTGAAGCTGGAATAGATCTATGAAAATATGAGCCCTGATGGACCGCAAGGACTCATGGATATAATATTATTCTTTCCCTCCCTCTGTTGTGAGTTATTCTACTAGCACACTATTGTCTTTCTCAGCTACATGTCATTCCCCTGTCATGAAAACAGTCTTATAATTTAAATCACAAAAAAGAATGATACTTTGTCTGACTTATTTTTTCTGGGCATGGGGAACAAAACTTTAGATTTTATTTGACTGTTTGGTAAATCATCTATTTGTATCCCTACAAAAAAGCCTAACATAGTTTTTCTTATTTTTTCACTGAGAAAAATTTTGTCATAAGGGTAATATTTCATCCATGTGTTCGTGGTGATATCTAATTTTATGTTCAATTCCACATATATTTTAAATGTCTAGAATCCCACCAAAAAAAAATAATAAATCCCAGAAAAGAAAGTGAAGATGATTTAAATTTATAAAACATTAAGATGATGATATGTCTCATTGCACAATTTATCAAAGCTAGTAGTTCTTAATCCTGGGAGCATATTAAAAACACATGGGAGACTTACAACTACTGATATACAAATCTTTTTGTAGACTAATTAATTAGGCTCTGACAGATTGTTTTGGGCACCTATATCATTAGGCTTTCCATTGATTCTCATGGCAGTCAGTGTTGGAAACCAATTATCCAAATTCTCACTATGGTCCAGAGACTCTTGGGGGTTCCTTAGATGTTTGCAGTAGTACATAGGTCAAAACTACTTTTATGCTTATATTGAGATTTTATTTTCCATTTTTACTCTTATTTTTCAAATATAGGATGGAGTTTTCCAGAGGCTAAGTCATGTACCATTTGCAGGAAATTAAATACAGAAGCAGGTACATCTGACTGTCTTTTAGTAAGACAGACATTGTATTTATAAAAATGCAAAATAATGACAGTTCCTTCACTAATTTTTAGTTTTGAGAAATTTGTTATTTTTATGGGAAAATATAATATGTAAATGATATATTACATTTAGTAATATAAATTGCAATATAAAGCATACAATAGACATATTCCTTCTATTTTTAAAAGAGTTAATATGTAAATGTGCTAAAATTTCTTAATTTTAATTTTGATAACTATTGATAGATATAACTACATTTTAAAAAGTTCTTTAGGGTCCTCAATAATTTATTTTTTTTAATTGAAGTATACTTGACACATAGTGTTACATTAGTTTCGGGTGTACAAGATAGTGTGTTTCGATAAGTCTGTTACGTTATGTTCTGCTCACCACAAAGGTGGCTATCATCTGTCACTCTACAACACTTTTACTATACTAATCCCCACTGCCTCCCTCTGGTAACCATCAATTTGTTCTCTGTGAGGTCCTCAATAGTTTTTAAGAGTGTAAAAGAATCCTGAGAATAAAATAGTTGGAAACCACTGATCTAAGCCAATATGATTACAAACGATGGAACATCCTTACCCCAGATTTCCTCTTGGTCTGCATGATTTCTGAGCAGTCATTTACTTTATACATAGAGCGATTGCCTGCTTTCACTCTGACAGCTGGTGAAATTCTGTAAGACTAAGTCCTTCCTTTCATGTCATTGCTGCATACAAAATTATGATTACCCAGCCTATGTAAAGGAGAACAAATTTCTGAGAAGTAACCTGCTGTAGCTTATGCAGCATTTTAGTCTAATATTCTAGTTCTTGTTAGCATTATTTGCATAGGCTACGAATAATGTAACTAAGCTTAATTCTTGTGGTATAGTTATATAAATATAAAAAGTTCCAAAAATTGACAAAATACAATGAAAGTCTGCACAGTTTGGATGCCATAGATACAGAACCCATGTATAATTAAGGCTGAATATAGAAACTTAATCTTATATTTTAGAGTCTATATTTGAGAGAAGTAAACTTAATGCCACAATTTGAACAGGACTAATTTTCTGAATTTGGTAGACCTAATCTGATTTTTTTCATGTGTCCTTCAATATTACTTGGAATACTTGGAATAATATCATAATTAAAATATTGTAGAACATAGAAAATATTTTTATGAAAGCAAACACAATGTGAAATTAATCATAATTATCTGTTTTTGAATCATAGAGCTTATCCAATCATAACACTTCTGTTCTAACATTTAATCTAGAAATATCTAATATGAAATATTAATAGTTCTCTTATTTGTTTTGTATGTGTTTGTTCAAATTTTTTCTCCAGTCATCTACTTACTTTATTTTTTTAATTTTATAAATGATAATATATACAGATTATTTATCATTTGCACTTTCAGTAAGGACATTCATTGCTCATTTCTAGAATTTCATGTCTCTTGGTGCCTTCTGATGCTTTTTAATTTTTAAATGTAATTGTTCGATGCTGTCTTATGATATTGTATAGTAGAAATTAAATTCAAACATAACTGGATTCTGAGTTTTAAAGTTGTAATGTAATAACTGCACAGCTGGGAGCAAACCAAATTTTGAGGCACCAATTTAATAGGAAACTGAATTGAACATCATTGTTAATAAGTACAGTCCCACTGAAATAAATGGCGCAGAAATTCCATTCACATCATGGAAGCTTGGAACAATACAAATAATGTGTAATAAGATTGTTGCCTAATATTGATATAAAAGTCGTTCAATAAATTTATCTTGAACAGTGTGGTACATGCATTGCACTAAGCACTAGGGATTCAGAAATAAATAAAATGTTCTCTTCACCCTTAGTTTTCTTTGTAGCTATATGTCATCTAACCCTAGAAATACAGTTATAATTCTTCCTAGCTTTCAATGGATTTTTTTAACCTTGAATAAGACAATGATCCCAATTTCTTATCATGCATAGATGAGGCATTGTATGTCATGCACAAGGGGAAAACTGATCTGCTTCTCTCTTGATTCTTCCTTTTGCTGGAAAAGTAATCATTATAAAGTTGGTGGTTGCCAAGAAATAGTATGTGTAAAATTTTCTGCTTCTTTTAACAATTTTTTTAAAAAGAAAATTAAAAAGTCAAGAAACTAACTGCACAACTAAGTGAAATCACCTTTAAAATTCTTGTTAGCTATTTTAATTAAATAGATTGTAGTATAATGGGTAAGGGGAAAATTAGTATTTAATGCCCATGCAGGCTTGGCAGAAGGAGCATCAGAACTAGTAATGGGAGTTGAAGAGTGAAAATGAATATTAAGAACCACTAAATAAATTTATTTCAAAATTGCCCCAATTATCTTTTCCACAATTTTATTACGTTAAATGAAGAAATACCTGGCTATTTGAAAATGTCCAATATCTGGAGGGTGGGGACTTTTTTACCTTGAAATCTAAAAAACAAAATTTGCTTACTTTAATTAGGTTTTGCTTAAGGAGAGTGAGATTTTTAACCTGGAATCTGGCAGTTTGAGGAGCAGAAATTGTACCTGAAAATAAAATCACTCAAGTTCTTTACAGTAAGGCACTAGAATTGACGAGGTTAAGGTCTGGGGACAATCCTGTGTCACAAGAGGGTTCAGTGTACCATTCCCCACAGTGAGTGAAGCCGTCTTCCACTTCAGACAGATTTGAACATGGTTTACAAATTGCTCTCTAACCCATGATCTGATATAACCCGTAGTCACCACAATGTCTGTGGGGATGAGGACACAACACAGCATCCTAATAGTTTCTTTATTTCTTTAAATGCAAAATCTTCATAGCCATTCTAATCAGCTGAGACCTGATAGTCACCTGGAGCTGCTGTTCTTTGTTTTCCAGGTTAAACTCCAAGGTTTATGTTTCCTCCCACTGAACAGGCAAATGGGGCTACATCATAGTGTGCAAAGAAGGTAGTTTAGAATTAGGTAAGATGATAAGCAGGGTTCATATTATGCAAGGCCTGGCAAGCAGTGTTAAAGATTTTTAGAAGT
This sequence comes from Ailuropoda melanoleuca, assembly GCF_002007445.2. Classification (NCBI taxonomy): domain Eukaryota; kingdom Metazoa; phylum Chordata; class Mammalia; order Carnivora; family Ursidae; genus Ailuropoda; species Ailuropoda melanoleuca. The sequence goes on from NC_048236.1 coordinate 19,571,072, forward strand.
GTCAAGTTTACACTGAGGAGTCACTGAAGGGTTTGGCATGGGAGTAACTCATCTTTTTATCTAAAGCTACCCTTAAAAAAAATGTCCCATGATATGTTAGTTTATCCTGTCAAAGCTCACCTGTATTACCACTCCACATCTCGGGATGGATTTTGTGCCAATAGATTACTCTCCTCTAACCCATCCTGTGCACTGCCAACAAATTAATCTCCCTAAAATGTCTCTGACCTTGTTGGTCTTTGCCCATTTCAAATCCATCCATAGTATGCTTTGTATGGTGGGTTTTTCTGGATTCCATCAATTCCCAGTTATATAAATCTAATAGAAATTTAAGTTAGGTAATAATACTATTTTCTTTTATAGTTATCTTTTATAATAATGTTGTTGGAAAAAAAATTGACTTTTTTTTTTATGCCGTTCTTTTAGATTTTTGCTCTTAAGGATAATGTCCATAGTTTGCTCTGAGGTAGCATCTTTATATTTTGCAATCTCTTTTTTTCAAAATTTTGTTTAAATTCTAGTTAGTTAACATATAGTGTAATATTGGTTTTAGGAGTAGAATTTAGTGATTCATCACTTA
>NC_048236.1:19571751-19584970 GCF_002007445.2 Ailuropoda melanoleuca
TAATCCTAACTTCTGATTCCTAAAACAGAGTTCTCATCTCTCTCTACATATTAAAGTTAAGAACCTATGAATCTTTAAAAATGCCAATGGCCAGGACCCAATCCAAATAAATCAGAATTTCTAGAGATGAGATATGAGTATGAGATATGAGTATTTTTAAGAAAATTTCAAGATATTTCTAACTTGCACTGATGGTAGAGAACCATTGCTATAAACAAGGGTATGCTGTGACTACATCTCAAAGACTGCATCTTTCTTCATTGCCAGAAGGTTTATTTTGAGGGGGGGAGGCATGTATATTAAGGGATCTAAATATCGAAATTAACAAAAACTGATATTGCCTTTTGTAAATTTGTTTGGGGAAACCAGAGTTTATAGTTCCGTGATTAGAAAAATGGCATCCAAGTCTTAAATTTTCACTAACTGGCTGTATTAATGTGAGTAGCCATTTCAAGCTTTGGAACTCAGTTTCTTCATCTATTAGACTAGAATAGTAATAAAATCACCTTCCTTCCAAGATGATCTGAGAATAAAGTTAAAGAATATGCATTTGAAAATAGAATATTATCTCAAAACAATAGGTACATATTGTTTTAGGGACACTCATACATCTGTAGTTTGAATGTATGACTAGGATATGAGGCCTTTTTCAACTTTTAATTCCTGATCTGCAGTCTGATCTTTCAATTAATAACAGAAATGAGATGATGCATTTTCTAAAAAATGATATAAACAAAATAATATTTATACTTCATACACATAATCTCTGACATATAAAAGAAATAGGACATTAGCTGGAGCTCACACTAAAATAAGAATAATTATTTGCTCAAAGCAAAATAATTATGTACTTTAGACATGACTCCCAAACACTCAAAAGCTTCAAAATTCTGAAGTTCACAGTAATAGTATTGAGATCCTGTTTTGTTCTGTTCAGTTATTCGTCCTGTCCACGGAGGTGGGGTGTAATTGGTAGGCAGAGACTAAACAGCTCTAATTTTGAAAACTAAATAGGTATGCCAGGAAAGGGAGCCAAATGCTTCCCTCCATTTTTTTATTTTCCTATCATTAGGTCATTACTTACAGCTCTTCTTTTAAAGCCATCAGGCAAGTTTGCTGATTGATAACCAAATGCAAATCACTAACAGAAACATTTTCTCTTGTTTTCATAACAGTATCTTTTTTTTCTTATAAACAGACAGTAGTTTTTTTTTGTTTAAGCAAAATGGTGAAATGTAATTAGTGTAATTGCAATAACTTGAGAAATTTTCTTAATATACAGTGTATTTATTTAATCTAGTGAGTCTTAATATATTTCTTGCAATCAGAGGGTGAGACTTGCTACATCGACTATATTTTTTTCTATATATGTTCTTATTCAAAAGGTAGATACATTAAACTATAGGCAATAGGGCAATTGTTATGATGATTTTCTAGTTCATTTCCCTTGCTCTGGTTCTATAGTTATCAAATATTCCAAATACCTTGTTACTTTCCCGTCAAGACAATGAGCTAAAGAGAGGCAAAAATTGTCTAGTTTATCTTCCAGTTATATTCCTCATTGTAACTTAATAAGTTTGGCTTTCTGGTTTCACATTCATCTATTGTATGTCTGGTTGATGAGTCAGTTCCCCTAAACCTATTTAACTCTCATCCATTGAGTTTATGAGTTTGTATGTCTGTTTTGAATTGCTCAAGTGAAAGTTTCTACCTCCAATCAGTGTCTCAGTGGCCAACTCATTCATTCTGTAAGAGCTCCATGAATTTATCTTTATTTTTTTTAAAAGATTTTTATTTATTTAAGAGAGAGCGAGAGAGAGCACAAGCAGGGGTGAGAGGGAGAAGCAGGCTCCCTGCCAGGCTCCCTGCTCACCAGGGAGCCCGATGTAGGTTGATCCCAGGATCCTGGGATCATGACCTGAGCCTAAGGCAGACACTTAACTAACTGAGCCACCCAGGTGCCCCATCTTTATTTTTTTTAACAGAAGCCATGTTTAGGAACAAAAGATAGGAGACATGTTACCTCAGTACTACTCAAGAACCATGGCTCAACACAGATAAATAAGTCAAATATCAGGAGGGGATTTGGACCAGGGAATAACCAGATTTCAGTGTTCAACGAGAGAATGAACTGTAGGAATTGAAAGCAGCTACAAATGAGCAGAAGTATAGATAGATATTGATAGTGGAGATGAGGAAAAAAGCCCCCAATAGGTAAAACTTTGGAAAGCAGGAAAATATTAAGAGTAGTAGGTCTAAGAGGCTCCACCCTGTACAGAAGAAGGAAAATGGTTATAATGAGTCAGAAAGTCAGATCTGAGGCAAATGTGATTGTTATCAGAGTAAGCTCAACTATAAGAAGACTGGGAACTGAGCTACAACAGGCGATGTTTAGGGAGAAGAATTATATTAGACAGAGTGAGTAAGCATTGGGAGTTACAAGGAGTAGTACTGTGTGGGAGACAGTCTGAGTTGAAAAAGTAAGGGAGCATAGTATCAACATACCCAACTCCTTTCTTACTACATTTTCTCTGTATAAACCACTCATTCTTTGACTATATTATGGTAAGTACCTCTGAACTTCAATGTAGTTTATGAAGGGGGACAATAAAATAAAAATCCAATATTTTTCCTACTTGTGTAAGCAATAAGTAACAAAAAAAGAAAACCTACCTTTGATAAAGAAAAAGGCCTAAAAAATAAAAACAACTCAAGATTAGATTATTAAAAAGCAAGCAAGCAAGAAAATCCAATAACCCTGGTCTGTGAAAAAGGAATGATCACCACAATTCATTAAGGAATGTTTACTCTCTCAATTAGAGACTTATTTCCATCTAGAATAATCTAGCTTTATTTTAATTACTGCATTTTAAACCCAGAGATAATTGAAATTTATGTATTAACTCAATTATTCAATTATGTATTAACTTTAAGGTGACAATTTCTGTGATAGAGACTAAGGATACAAATGCAAAAAAAAATAATATGGATGAAATTAAAGGTCATTATTTTCTTAAGAGTTCAGGATTTTAGAGGACAAAAAATCAATTAATGTTAACTTGACTCTCCAGTTTTCCTTCTATTGTTCAGGCTAGTAAAGTAATATTTTGAAATCTTAGTATTTTGTGGATGAATGGATGAATGAAATGAGCCTTTATATTCTTTTTTAAATTATGTACGTTTTACATGGTGTCTGAGTCAATAGACTACAGTTGGTATATGTATCCTCTCCCCTCTCTAAATAGGTCCTATCAAGCTTTCCTAGTTTGACTCAACAATTCTTGCCTCCTTCTCTTTCCCTTCTCCCTTTCTTCTCTCCTTTGACGAATATCAGTTTCCCTCACGGTGTGCTCAGTGCTGAGGGAATAAAGAGAAACCTCGTGTGTCTCCTGTCATCAGAGATCTTACAGCCTTTCATGTATAGCCCTATACATCCCCTTGTAATAGAGCAGGGAAGTCCTACAAAAATAGGAACAAGAAAGTATGGGGTATAACTGAGAGAGTAATTCATTCCATTTGAGAATTCAATAGAAGAGGTTATCAGTAAACTAAGTAGAAAAGTTGAAAAGATTTTTTGGAGCCAACGTAAGATAAAGAGCAAAAAAATTAAAATAAAATAAAATTGTGAGAGGGAATGTGTTTATGGAATGGCAAACAATTGGTTTTCTTTAGGACAAAAAGGACATGAAAGGACCTGAGAAATGAGGTTAGAAAAGGAAGCAGGAGCATATGGAGCGAGCACTTTCTTACCATCTGAAAATTCCACTTTACCTGGTAGACCTTACAGCCTCAGTACCAAGTTTTAAGGCTGACAATATCATCATCACACTGGCAATAGTCTAAAAGTCAACCTGGACTATATGGAGGTTAGATTGAAAGGATGTAAGTCTGAAGTGAGGATCATGTTCCCCTTTTCGTCCTCTCTCTCTCATTCTCTCTCTCAAATAAATAAATTAAATCTTAAGAAAAAAGCAAATATTTATGGAGCATGATTTATGATTTTATAATGCATGTAGCTTCCTAAATGTCATAATAATTGTTAGATATACTTAGTTCAGATCTATCCTTGGTTTCAGGACTGAATCCATTTGACACGGGTGAGTCATGTCAGTATAAACTAGAACTCACTACTTTGCCCCCCCCCAGCAAAATAGAAAAGAAAATTCTAATTCACAAATACATTGCTACTTTTAATCTGACATGTTCACCGAAAACTCTAATATATTTCAGTGTGGGTGAGTATATGGCATTTTTCCCAGTGTCTACACAAATTCACATATGACTCTCACAAAGTGAGTCCAGATTTTCATTATGGTGATACAGCATAAATAAAACATACTTCAGGGAATACACGTTTCTATTGCAGTTCTATGACAGACATAGCTCAACTTTAGTGTTTCATCTAACTGAAAGATATCTGTGAGCTGCAGAAAACCAGGTTAACACTTGGCTATAGGCTACCTGCTTTGTAGCAAATAACTTTATTCAAAGACAGTCTCTAGCCATGGGGTGAAAAAGGCTCAGAGTGCTGAGAAGTACTCTGTTCTTAATTCTATTAAAAAATCCTGAAAAGAAAGTGAAGGTGGGCAGGTGATAGATGATATCTTATGTGTAAATTTAACTTTCTTTATCTGAATGTTTAAAGATTTTGTTAGGTAAAATTCATAATATATTTATATATAATAAAAGATTTTTTAATATAGGTTACCTTTAAAGCCAAAGGGTAAGGGGAGAAAGAAGAAAAAGAATGACCGGGAGACAGAGAGAAATTATTTTTTCTGATGTTTATTGCTGGATGGTGAGCAGAAAATTGAAAGTTATAAAAGCTCCACTATGCTTAATTGTGCTTAACTGATCCACTCTGTTTAACCAATACTCTTGCAGACCCAAAATGATGAATGTTCATGAATAAGGAAGGGTCATTAACTCAAAGAATATTGACATTAGAATGGACTGATGGAAGTCCAACATCCTTCCAAAATAGAAAAATATTCTATGACATCCAGGAACAACTTGAAGTCTTCTTTTCATGGCATTAACTGGAAAAAGCAAACATAGTAGAAAGAAAGAGAGAGAGAGAGAAGTACATACATACTTAATAGAGTTCTTAAAACTTAGAGCTATTTATGCTTATCTTGGATGAGGATGAGGATGAGAATGATGAAAGAACTTCTTTTGTTACATCTTAATATTTCTAACATCTTATGGTTTTTCAAGGATTTTAAATTCTCTTTCTCAAAACACATAATCTCAAACACATATCNGGCTATAGGCTACCTGCTTTGTAGCAAATAACTTTATTCAAAGACAGTCTCTAGCCATGGGGTGAAAAAGGCTCAGAGTGCTGAGAAGTGCTCTGTTCTTAATTCTATTAAAAAATCCTGAAAAGAAAGTGAAGGTGGGCAGGTGATAGATGATATCTTATGTGTAAATTTAACTTTCTTTATCTGAATGTTTAAAGATTTTGTTAGGTAAAATTCATAATATATTTATATATAATAAAAGATTTTTTAATATAGGTTACCTTTAAAGCCAAAGGGTAAGGGGAGAAAGAAGAAAAAGAATGACCGGGAGACAGAGAGAAATTATTTTTTCTGATGTTTATTGCTGGATGGTGAGCAGAAAATTGAAAGTTATAAAAGCTCCACTATGCTTAATTGTGCTTAACTGATCCACTCTGTTTAACCAATACTCTTGCAGACCCAAAATGATGAATGTTCATGAATAAGGAAGGGTCATTAACTCAAAGAATATTGACATTAGAATGGACTGATGGAAGTCCAACATCCTTCCAAAATAGAAAAATATTCTATGACATCCAGGAACAACTTGAAGTCTTCTTTTCATGGCATTAACTGGAAAAAGCAAACATAGTAGAAAGAAAGAGAGAGAGAGAGAAGTACATACATACTTAATAGAGTTCTTAAAACTTAGAGCTATTTATGCTTATCTTGGATGAGGATGAGGATGAGAATGATGAAAGAACTTCTTTTGTTACATCTTAATATTTCTAACATCTTATGGTTTTTCAAGGATTTTAAATTCTCTTTCTCAAAACACATAATCTCAAACACATATCCTTTAGAAGATTAATTTACTTAAATTAGGTATTTGTCACAATAAGTATATCATACTGCCTCAAGAGAGTTTAGTTTGGGTTCACAGTGGCAAGAGTTCTGGATTTTTATTACTATTATTACTACTATGTTCGATTAGCCAGCATGTAGTACATCATTAGTTTTTGATGTAATGTTCAACGATTCATTAGTTGCATATAACACCCAGTGCTCATCACAACATGTGCCCTCCTTAATACCCATCACCCGGTTACCTCATCCCCACCTCCCTCCCTTCTGTAACCATCAGTTTGGTTCNTTATTATTACTACTATGTTCGATTAGCCAGCATGTAGTACATCATTAGTTTTTGATGTAATGTTCAACAATTCATTAGTTGCATATAACACCCAGTGCTCATCACAACATGTGCCCTCCTTAATACCCATCACCCGGTTACCTCATCCCCACCTCCCTCCCTTCTGTAACCATCAGTTTGGTTCCTAGAGTCCAGAGTCTCTCATGGTTCATCTCCTTCTCTGATTTCTCCCCCTTCAGATTTCCCTCCCTTCCCCTGTGGTCCTCTGTGCTATTCCTTACGTTCCACATACGAGAGTTCTGGATTTTTATCAGTGATTCCACCACTGGACACCAGAGTACAGCCCAGGAAAGTAAAGTTTAGAAATCAATTCTTTCATACTATGGGGCCATGAAGATTTATGATCCTTAAACTTGGTCATTACAATAAGCTTGATTGTCGTTTGGCACACAGTTTTTGCAGAACTGCAAAGCTCTTAGCCACTTTCTCCTTAGACTAAACATATGCTATAATGTCCCACTAAATTCTATCAAGAGTGAAAGAGTAGTAAAATCAGTTATGGGCTTAATCTCAAGTGCCAAGGAATATCTAGCATCTACTATGGTCTTTGCAACAATACATACGGGCATCATTAAAATGAGAACTAGGAGTAACGCGTACTGAGAAGTAGCAGATTAAGGAAAGTATTAACAGAATGAGGTCTATGGACCACTTGTATCAGAATCACCTGGCATGCTTGTTACATTTGCAGATTCTATGCTAAAGCCTAATATTATGCATTTTTAAAAGATAATCATTATGCTCACCTAATTGTTTTGACTGAGTTATGAGAAACACTGGTTTCCAAAATGCATGCGTTTGTTAATTGTTTTTAATCTTTAGTTCAAACCCCTCTGAAATAATTCTGTATTAAGAAACATGGTCTTTACACTATTTAGAGAAATCCTTTCTTTCTTGGGAAAAGCTCATTGTAGAAATGCTATCAGAACAGACTGTGGATTTGTGTTCAAAATTGTATCATTCAATAGTAAACTTTAGAACTTAATCCTTCGCCCCAAGTTGTCTTCCAATCTAGGTCAAACCCGGATTTAGCCCATGCCCTCCTTTACCATATGTGACTATATACAGATATAGGCAATGGCTAACTGCTTCTGTAGATGGTACATTAAATTCAGGAGCTGGCCCTGAAATACTCATCCCTTATAGAGAATGGAACAAAGGAAAACATAACTCACAGACCAAAAGGAAAACAACAGAAATTGTTTGCTGAGTTCTGACAACTTTATTTTGATGTTTCTCATACTTGAAATGTATTCATCCAAAATGGGGAAAAATTATGTTATTTTAAATAAGCCAAATTAAGCACAAACTCTATATATAGCCCCTTTATGAAGTTATTATTTAAGTCATCACAAGAGATTTTTGGTATAATCCATCAATAAATATTTACATATTCTGAAAATATTTGGACTAATGTGTGTATGTAACTATTTTAAAATAAATCTGGTTTTGACCTAATGATAGGAAGACGACTTGAAGTATTGGGTTTCAAAATTTACTCTTGAATAATTTCTCTTGATATAATTTTGAACTGAAATCCATATCTCTATAATATCAATGGCAAAGTGATTAATTTCATTTTCATTCTAAATATGAATTCCGTTCTATTGCTCAATTATTTCTTTTTAGAAACAAATGCTTAGAGGTTAAGAACATAGACTCTACTGATTATTGCTGCCACTTAGTAGCTGACTCAGCCTTTCCATTTCTCAGTTTTCACAACTTAACAATTGAGGAGATGGTGGTACCTGACTCAGGTGTTGGTTAAATGGATTACTATATTTAAAATGGTTGAAACAGTGTCTGGCCCATTGTAGATGAAATATCAGTGCCCACGGTTGTTTTTATTATTATTATTATCATTATTTATTATCATCATCGTCATAGCTTTTCAACTTTATACTTTGCAATCTTTTCTGAATTTAAAGAATTTTTTTCATAAATGATATACGTGTAAATTATATTATCACTAAGAAAATAAATATATATTTTAATAAATATGTTACTAGTGGCTTAATTCCATCCTGTTTTCTTTCTTAGTAATTGTACAAATCTTTTCATGCAATGTCTAATGAATGAAAGAAATGTGAAAACATTTCCTCCATATGGTATTGCTACAGAACAACTTCTAGGAAGAGATTTCTTCAATAATAGCACAGATGTTCCAATCTTCATTTCCATGAGATGCCAAGATATGTCTGCTGGGAACAAAACCAGGGGGTAATTTGTGTAAATCATAGTATGTTAAGTGCGTTATGTATTAAGTGTTTGTCTATTAGTGCTAGAAAAATAATGTCTTTTAAACTTCTGCAGCCTGTTGTCTACCCTGTAGCAAGAGAACTGGATTACCCTAATAAAAGACTAATGAGCAACTTAAATTCTGTGCCACACATCAACAAGAGGTTTTGCAAGATAAATGTTATTCGGCATTTAGTTTTCCCTGGGAAGGAGAGAATTTGACTGTTTCTTCCTCTGTTAGAGATTGCATAACGCCGAGTGCTATTGTAGATTAAAGCACTCACATTTTTTGCTATCCTCTCCGTGTGAGCTACCTTTACGTAGTGATGTTTGGCTGTCAATTTAAATTAAATATTAAAATATACAGAGTAATGCTGCAAGCGAACCCCAGCCTTCCATGAATGACCATATCTGTAAGTTCCAGCACACGTGTTGTGTCAGAGCATCAGGAACGCTAGACGTGTTCGTTCTTTAGGGGAGATCAGCATGTTCACCATCTATCTTCCTGATACTCCCATGGCCAGCCAGCTGATGAACTTGCATAACTAATTACAACAAAATGTTCGTTGGTATTTTGAGACGTGTCTAATCCAACTATTCACCTTGCCATTTCCACTGGCGATATGAAAATGTATTTCTTACATAACGCATCCTGCAGCTACGAGTCCATAGATATCCCACACTGCTGTAAAATTATGCATTCGTTGCTTCATTTGTTTTCTGCCTGGCTTCCATTTCTGGTTCCTAGACTAAATAATAGAGTCTGTCATTCATTACGAGAGTCACTTGCTTAAGGAAATTGCATCCCTTTTCCATGATGTTTTTAATTAGCAAAGACTTAAGATGCTTTTCTGGAAAGCCTTCTCTTTCTTATATTTCTTGCTTAGTAGACAAAGTTGTTATTTTATGCATCAGATATGTTTTTAGTCTAGTTGACTTCATTATGAAGTTTTATTAAAAGTCTACTTAAGAAAATAAGTAGAGTTCTCAGAGTAATAAGTGAAACTCATTTCTTGGTAAAAGGTGAAATTATACTGTATCTCTTTAAAATCCTCTTTTTTAGAGGCACCTGGGTGGCTCAGTCAGTTAAGCATCTGACTTGATTTGGGCTCAGGTCATGACCTCAGGTTTGTGCAATCACGCTCCACACTGGGTGTGGAGCCTGCTTAAGATTCTCTCTCTCGGGGTGCCTGGGTGGTGCAGTCCTTAAGCGTCTGCCTTCGGCTCAGGGCGTGATCCCAGCTCTGGGATTGAGCCCCACGCCAGGCTCTTCCGCTGGGAGCCTGCTCCTTCCTCTCCCACTCCCCCTGCTTGTGTTCCCTCTCTGGCTGGCTGTCTCTCTCTGTTAAATAAATAAAATCTTAAAAAAAAAAAAAAGATTCTCTCTCTTGTTCTCCCTCTGCCCCTCCCCTGCTCTCTCTCTATCAAATTAATTAATTAAATCCTCTTTTTAATAAATGAGAATTTCCAATATTTTTAATGGACAAAATATATTTAATCAAGAGTTTGCTATCAAATGTTTCTTTGCCTTTTTTCCTAAACCATCTTCTGCGATGGGACATAGAGTCCATGGATTCTTCAAAACTTGAGAGGTCTTTTCTTCTCTTCCTCTTTAGGTGTGTCTCACACTCTCTTGTCTACATCATCAGATCATATTATCTTTTTTTTTCATAATTTTTATTTTGTTATATTAGTCACCATATGGTACATCCCCAGTTTTTGATGCAATGTTCCATGATTCATTATTTGTGTATAACACCCAGTGCACCATGCTATACGTGCCCTCCTTACTACCCATCACCGGCCTATCCCAATCCCCCACCCCCCTCCCCTCTGAAGCCCTCAGTTTGTTTCCCAGAGTCCACAGTCTCTCATATTATCTTAACCTGTTTCCAAACACAGGTGGAGAAGAGAGGTGAACTGTATTTTTTATATTGAGGGAAGCTGCTCAGTTATCACATGATAAAGATCTCTCATTATTTTACTCTCACCTCACAAATAATTATCATAGTTCAGGGTCTTCTGCTCACCTACTGAATTCTGTTTATTTAAATGATGCTTCCACTGTTAATTCTTAATTTCTTATTCTTTGGAAAACTAAAGTTTTTTTGTAAAACTACTCTATTTTTATTTTTCTGAAATTATATTTTGAAATACATGTGGGGAGCGTGTTAGTTACTTTGGATTCCTTATATTATTTATTTAAGCAATATACCCTAATGTCCATACTTTATATAACTACTCAGATGCTACATAAAAAAGTAAATGATTTGTACAATGATTTTTCATGTTTAAATTGTATATTCCAAAGTCAAAGAAATTCTTTTGCTCTGCGTATGTCTATTTTCCTACTTTTTTGAATTATGATGAACGAAATTGTGACTCACTTATCTATTCATTGAGTAGTACTGTTCTTAGATTAAATATTTCCTTGAGCAATAATGGATATCATGCATTGAAGTGTGAACAAAAAAACTGAAATAGTTCTAATCATGACATTTTATAAGAATTTCAGTAAAATAGTAAGTGATGAATATAAGATAATGAGTAGTGATTAAAGTTACCACCTGTTTCAATTTAATCAAAGGAAAAAGAATACTCAAGTCAGAAAATGAATATGGATTATATCATGCTGAAAATGCATCTATTTTTTGTTATACTTGAGACTCTTTTGTGAACTATCCTAATTCAGAGACTAGTCTTTTGGGAAACTTAGATTTCCAGTAGGGTGCCAGCTTCAGAATTTAAAATAAAATAATCAAACCAAAAACACGAAGATCTTTTTAATTAAAAATGCAATTTTTGAACAAAGGATTAAACAATTAAAAAGAGCCAATAAACTAGAAGCCCAAACATCTCATGATAAAGTATAATAATGGAATTTTTTGTAGATAAAAAGAAATATTGTGATTTCAATATGTACAAAAGTTAACCCTTCATGGTGGAAAATAAAAAATTCAGGAGAAACAGCTAAGGATGGAAGATGGGAAAAAAAAATAACTGGAAGAAGTCAGAGGAATAAAAGGAAAATATTTCAGTGAAATAATGCCAGCACAGCCAGTCACTACTAACCATGAAAATAGTGGAGATGTCAGCCATATAACAAAACAAAAAGAGAACAAGATTGTTGCTGAAAAACAAGACAGAAAATTTTATATCCATAAGGTTTAAGGATGCAACTCATAACGTATTGCTAATGTTCATGAACACAGGAGGAAGAATAAAAAGGAACACGTTAACAACATACTGTTGAAGGGATTTGTTTGTCAGTCCCGTGCACATGGAAACAGAGGAAATTCTTGTTTGTACTTCAGCACTTTCTTCAAAACCCTAAAAGGTAGTCATGTAATTTATTGAAGAAATTAAGTTTAGCCTTGGCTATGATGGGAGTTTTATAGTTCCAGCCATACGCAACTACAAACAGTGTAACAAGACTGGGATCATTACCACTGAGTATCGGTCTTTTGAGAAAGGAAGTGGGTGAAGCCGAATGTAAACAGAATAATTAGAACAGCGCCAAATCGGTGTTATTTGCTTCATGTCAGCAAATATATTTCAACCATAACAGACTTTTCAAAAAATGGTGCTTTGAGGAGTCACTTAGCTCTTCTCTTCTAGTACACGCCCATGTTTAGAGACTCTGTGAAATGANTAGCTCTTCTCTTCTAGTACACGCCCATGTTTAGAGACTCTGTGAAATGATATGTCTTGATCTAACTAGTTTTTCTCATCTGCTGTGTTCTTGGACATTAGACATGAGTATCATTTTTCATTGCAGGACAGCATACATCTTTGCTTGTATCGTTAGTTTTCAGATTATATAAGGAAAAATTTTTGGAAACGTGGTGATAAAGTAAGGGTCTGTCCCTTACTTTAAACATGTGGTGATTAAGTAAGGGTCTGTCCCCTCTGTTCCTATACCTGTACAGTTTATAGATTGAGGGTACACATACAAAGAAAGTACATAAGGGATAGGGTGTAGAGGTTTTTTTAAACTTTGGATCCCAGAACTTAGTTTATAAAAAAAATTACAGATCCCAAAGCAGGAGTTTTTGGGTGGCAGTGGTATTGCCAAGCAGTTTTGCCTGAGGAAACCAGTCACATCTCCCACTACCACAGTGTTCTTTGCTGACAGTCTTCTGTTTCTCCAAGCATGGAACATTCTGAAGGTAAGATTATAATGGATATTTACACCTACCTCTGGAGCCTTGGAGAGGATCAAAACACCACACACCGGAAAATTCTTAGGACCTGAATTGGTCTCCCTGAGGTCAGTGAAATAAAGCAAAGAGTTCAGCATAATTAAAAGAATATAAATTACTTGATAATGAACTTAGTTACCACTAGGCTTTGGGTTGTTGTGAGAACTCTCTGGTTCTAGGTCAAGCATGCAGCTGATGTTCAAATACCTCTAACTTGTGACACAGCCTGGCACCTTGGGCGACATGGAGAACATGGTTACAGGTTTATGACCTGGGAGAGAGCTTCAGTAAAACCTTATAAACATGGAGCCCTATGGACTGTGTTGCTCTTAAATAGCCTCGTT
>NC_048236.1:19585070-19593884 GCF_002007445.2 Ailuropoda melanoleuca
TTAGTTAAATATAAGTATTTAAAATATTTTGGTTAAGACTATTAATGTTAAGAGGAAAAAATCAATACAAAGCATATTTTGATGGATGGCCACGGGACCCAAGTCAGCCAACTACTGTATTGGAAATAAAGAAATGTGTTAGGTTAAAAGGGGTAACATGTTATAAATAGAAAGCAAATATCTGACTTTTATCTAGTGGCTGAGACAATGGTGGGAAACAGTGCAGGCACAGGAGCTAGGGACCAACAGCTCATAACAGCTTCTGCTTAGAAAAATTAGGAGACTTGGTGTGGTAGAAAAGGCATATGGTGTAAATTCAGGATCACCAGGGTCCAGGATCTGAACAGGCTTATTCAACTCAAAAGTCTCAGAGTAATCATCTGGGGCACCTGGGTGGCCTAGTTGGTTAATCATTTGACTCTTGATTTCTGCTCTGGTCATAATCTCAGGGTCTTGAGACTGAGCCCCATGTCAGGCTCCGTGCTCAGTGTGGAGTCTGCTTGAGATTTTCTCTCTTCTCTCCCTCTGCCCCTGCCCCTGCTCGTGCTCTAAATAAATGAATGAATGAATAAATAAAATCTTAAAAAAAAAAAAGCCTCAAAGTAATCATCTATACAATGTTTCATTTAATAGCTATCTCAGGAAAATAAGTGAGATAATTTATATTTGAAAAAACATAGGTCTCAAATACATTGTTTTAGATTTATTTATGTAAAATGTTAGTTCACAGGCCTTAAAGTGAAATTTTGAGTGAAGAATTTGACCCAATATATTTTGAGATTGCAAAAATGGACTACTGGGCTACTATTAAAATGAGAAGATATTGGCATGTCATTTCCTTTAATATTTGAATTAAGGTTATGTTTATTCTGCATTTCTTCACTGCGAAATTAAATTTTGGTCTCGCTTACAAAAGAGGGAAATAGATTAGTCTCAAAAGTTACTATCTGAAGACTACCGAGTTTGAAACCATATATTTGTTAAAATTTCCATGGTAGAAGAATGAGTATATTCCCTTAGGGTGATAAACGATATTTTTCAAAAGACTGAAAAATAACTGCTGATTATTAATGCATTAGCCTTATTATGACTACCCCTCAAGAAATTAAAAAAAAAAAACTATAGATTTTTTTTTGAATTTAGAATAAGAAATGAAAAGCTTTTCATTGACTAGTTTTCTAAAAGGGAAAGTAATTGAGATACATAAAAGGATTAATTTTAAAGGAATACTAACTACTTTTTTGGCATACGTCCACAGGGTTTGACAAGAAAATAGGTATAATATTTCCTTTCTTTCTCAAGTCCTGTACTTCCTTGATTTAATGATCTCATTCAAGAATTGAGCATGTTTTGTACTATGTACTTAAAGAAAAAAATCAGAACAATATAAGACAATACATTGCTCCACTATTCTGAAAAAACATAAAGAAAAAATCTTTCGCTAATTTTCATTTTTCAGCTTCATATCTAAGATCACATTTTGGTTAGGATTTAAATCAAATCCTCCCTGACAGATAGGAAATACAGCTTTTCTGTAGCGTTTTCTATAAGTAATTGCAGTGAAATCTTTGAACACCATACTAGGCAGAAAAATGGTCCCCCAAAGATGTCCACATCCTAGTCCTTGGGACCTGAGAGTATATTGACTGACATGGCAAAAAGACTGCAGAAGCAACTAAGGTAAAGACCTTGAGATGGGAAGATGGTCCTAGATTACCCAGATGGGTCAGTCTAATTGCACAAATCCTTGAAAGGGAAGAACTTTTCTGGGCTGAGGTTAGAGGAAGATGGAACATTTCTGGCTTCGAAGATGAAGGAAGGCAGTTATGTTCCCAAGGAACGTAGGTAGCCTTTGGAAGCTTGAAAAGACAAGGACACTCATTTCCCCCTACGCTTCAGAAGGAACACAGACCTACATTTGTGATTTGTTATGACTTAGATAGAAAACTACTATATCACCTCCAAGAACTACAAAACCATCTTCATATTGCTCTTGCCTCTCCTATTCATACACTCTCCGTGTGAAGCTATCAAGTCACTTAGCAGGGCTTCTTAAAGCTCAACTCCGGTCCATTAGCTTTCTTTGTACCAATTTATTTCACATATAAATTCAGTTGTTTCCTTAATTTCCTCTCTTATTAAGGATATATTGTGTGTTTTAAAAGTTTGTAAAATTTCTTTTTTATATAAAGATTTTATTTATTTATTTTGAGAGAAAGAGAGAGCAAGAGAGAGAACACAAATGAGGGCAGGGGGGCAGACAGAGAGGGAGAAGCAGACTCCCCGCTGAGCAGGGAGCCCAACATGGGTCTCAGTCCCAGGACCCCGAGATCATGACCTGAGCCAAAGGCAGACACTTAACCAACTGAGCCACCCAGGTGCCCCAAAAGTTTGTAAAAATTTCTGAAAGAATAAAAGATAAAGAGTGCTGAGCATAATTGCCTGTCCTGTTAGGCCCCAGACATAGGCTGGTCAGAGTTTCAAGGAATGCTGAAACACCATTTATGATAAAAAATAAAGCACATAGTATAGAGATTAGGTCTTGCACAATAAAAAGGAGGATGTAAAAAAGTGCACGGAAGGTTGTTGCTCGTGAAGTTGCTCTAAGTTAGCAGGGCTGCAGTTAGGAAGAAAAGCAGGACGTGAACTAGGGAGAGCAAGGACACACTGGAACCCACATTTGCTTCTCAGTGCCGCCAGCGTCCATGGAGCAACATCTTCTGCAGGTGACCTGCGGAAGAAGCTGCTGCCCTTGGTCACATGGCTCAGCGTGCAGAGCATTAGAACTCAGAGAAGATGAAGTAATTGAGCTGGTACAACCTGGTAGAGCAGCACATCCTGCAACTGCCCCAACCGTGCCAACCAGGCAAGCTGGCATTTCAGAGACAGCACCTGCGAACTTCTGTGGCATCCTGTGCCTGCCCAGCTTCACAGTATATGTCTGTCAACCCCTTCTTCCTTCCAAACCTCATACGGATTTCTCCTGTGCTCAACTCTAAGCCAGAACCATTCAGTCAAGTGAAGTTGGGGAAACGTAGTCCCATTAAATTGACAGGATCCAATCCACTAAGAGGCCCTAAAATCTTAGTCTCACGTATTTTGGTATTTCCTATTGAGTGCTCATATATGAGAGTTAGCTCACTCCCCATCACAAAGACTCTCCAAGGCTTTTTATCATTTCATTTGTGTAGCATCCACCTTCAGAAGTAAAATGATCCTCTTGTCCTCCAATCTGAGATCTTGTAGGACTAGCAGCAGAGAACGGCAGTGCTAACAGGAGGCAAGGAGAAATATATTCCAAATACGTGTGTGAAAATTCTTATATCCACTCATGTGATCTGAACTTAGTGTTCCAAGTAATGTAACCATAAAATTTGAGCGAATTGCTACATATTTGAATTTTTCAAAATTAAGTTAAATTTATGTTGGGGAAAAAAGTACTCTAATCCAAATCTGCTTCGGAGAGAATCTTGCCTCTAATGTTTTAATATCAGAAGTTGTATATAAACCCAGTTTATTTTACTAAAAAGCAACAAGGAATAGTTAAGTTTTCACCTCTCAGATTAAGATGACATTGCATTTTTTAAAAGAATGGATTGCTTTGCTCTTGTGTTTCTGAAGTATAATTTTACCAAAACAAAGTCAGTTCCAAAACTAATCAAATTCTTTCCTTCATGAGGAACTCCATTGATAAAAAGAATCAAACTATTCCTCTTCACTGGGCACCCAACTAGAGGAATGAAAAATATTCAGGGTTTTTCATGAACTCATAAGGATACCCTAAAATTGGGACTGGGAATTGAAAAAAAAAGTAAAAGGTGTATAGCAAATTTGTTCATTCTTCATTCATTCTGTGACTTGCACAAAATGAAAAATTGCTAGCATATATTTAGTTTTTCACACTGGGACCATTCTAAGAGTGTTTTTGTTTGTTTGTTTGTTTGTTTGTTTGTTTGTTTGTTTAATCTACCTACATATATCTCAAGTTTGATGGGCAGTTCATGGTAATGGGTGAAGAGTAAAATTATCAAGACAGAAAGACCAGATAAATTTGTATTTTAAAAACAGGATTCTTAAAAATGGGTAAAGAGTAAGGAAGACTAAGTTAGTTTGAGAGAAAAGTCCAGGAAGTGTTAGAGTTTAAGAAAAGAAGAGATTTATATCAATTTAGGGGAAAATGTAAAAGAGTGTTTTTAGAAGTTTGTTGTGTACTGTGCTGTATTATCTCCTTCCTTCTTGTCCTAAGAGACTTCACCAAAGACATAAGTTTCAAGATTTTTTTATTTGGTTTTAGATTTGGTTCAGGTTATAACATTGTACTGAAATTGAACATAAGGCCATACAATTTTAGGAAGATCAACACCTACTTATTGTTTCATTTTGTATGCATTTATTCAGCAGCACTTTTGTGCCATGATCTTTTGGTGATGAGTTCACAGTGCTCCCTCTTCCCCCAAACAAGCAACAGCCCCCCCCCAAAAAAAAAAACCACAAATGGATTGATCGTTACAACTCAAATTGGTTAACTGCTAAGGAGGAGATAAACCAAACTTGCTATGGGAGCAAATAGGAAAATCAATGTTCAAGAATATAATACATTTGTTAAGAAGTGATGATCTTTTGAAAAAATCATAACTTATTAAAATATTTATAAGTAGTAATATGGAAGTATGAGCAAGTGTGATTTGAATTGAATAAAACAAATTAGGATCACGCCATTGACATTATTTGGCTAGCAGCTTCTGGAATACTCTCGCCTGATTTGCCTTTAAAATACCTATAAAAGCAGCAATGTCCACAATGGCTCTTTATGGAAAGAGCCCAGATGTCCATCGACAGATGAATGGATAAAGAAGATGTGGTGTGTGTGTGTGTGTGTGTGTGTGTATATACACACATATGTGTATATATATGTATGTTTGTGTGTATATATGTGTGTGTATATATATGTATGTATATACACACACACACACATACATATATATATAAATAATGGAATACTACTCAGCTATCAAAAAATGAAATCTTGCCATTTACAACGACATGGATGGNCACACGTATGTGTATATGTATGTATGTTTGTGTGTATATATGTGTGTGTATATATATGTATGTATACACACACACACATACATATATATAAATAATGGAATACTACTCAGCTATCAAAAAATGAAATCTTGCCATTTACAACGACATGGATGGAACTAGAGGGTATTATGCTAAGTGAAATAAGTCAATCAGAGAAAGACAATTATTATATGATCTCATTCATATGTGGAATTAAAAAACAAAACAGAGGACCATAGGGGAAGAGAGGAAAAAATAAAACAAGATGAAATCAGAGAAGGAGACAAACCNTAGAGAAAGACAATTATTATATGATCTCATTCATATGTGGAATTTAAGAAACAAAACAGAGGACCATAGGGGAAGAGAGGAAAAAATAAAACAAGATGAAATCAGAGAAGGAGACAAACCATAAGAGACTCTTAATCATAGGAAACAAAGTGAGGGTTGCTGGAGGGGAAGGAGTGGGGGGATGGGGTAACTGGATGACGGGCATTAAGGAGGGCACGTGATGTAATGAGCACTGGGTGTTATATAATATTATATAAGACTGATGAATCATTGACCTCTACCTCTGAAACTAATAATACATTATATGTTAATGAATTTAAATTTAAAAAATTTTAAAAATAAAATACAAAAATATTCACAAAAGAGAACGATGTGTGTGTATATGTGTGTTGTGTNATTTATTTTATTTTATTTTATTTTATTTTATTTTTTTTTAAGATTTTATTTATTTATTCGACAGAGATAGAGACNATTTTAAAAATAAAATACAAAAATATTCACAAAAGAGAACGATGTGTGTGTATATGTGTGTTGTGTGTGTGTTGAGGAAAAAAAAAACTTGTTTGGCATAGAAATAAAAGATCGTAGACACACATACATGTTAGCAGGTCCTGCGTGTCTTCTCTATAGAAAAGTCTTTGGTATGTAGGACATATTTATTTATTTCTTATTTCGTCTTGGTGAAAAAAGAGAAGGCTTTGAAATTAGATCAAGATGTNAATTTTAAAAATAAAATACAAAAATATTCACAAAAGAGAACGATGTTTGTGTATATGTGTGTTGTGTGTGTGTTGAGGAAAAAAAAACTTGTTTGGCATAGAAATAAAAGATCGTAGACACACATACATGTTGGCAGGTCCTGCGTGTCTTCTCTATAGAAAAGTCTTTGGTATGTAGGACATATTTATTTATTTCTTATTTCGTCTTGGTGAAAAAAGAGAAGGCTTTGAAATTAGATCAAGATGTGACTTGATTCACATATCATTTCACGTAACTGGCAATGTGATCTTGAGCAAAGTAGTAAATCTCTCTGAGGCTAAGTTCCAACCAGAAAATCAAAGCCAAACCACAGGCAATATTTCTTCTCATCTTAATCTCCATCAATCGAAAATGCACCGTTATTGTATGTGCCATTAGGAAAGGAAGAAAAAAAATGCTGTATTATACTTTTAATATGCATCCTGAGTTGAACATCAATAAAATAACATAAATACAACTCTTGGTAAAAGACAAGTGCTCAATAAATTTTATCTCTGCCTTTTGCAATGCAGTATTATAGAAAAAAGGAAAGCAAGAACTTAACAAATTAATATTTTCACCGTCTTTTCCTATTGCTACCTGGGTTTATGCATATATCCTTAACTGTTACAATAATAATAGTGTCATTTTAGTCTAAGGATTATACTTAATATATCATAAGAATTTTCCTTATTCTGCAACCTTCAGTTTCTGACTACTTATTTCTAATTAGAGTTAGAAAAATATAATTTCTAACTACATATTTATTGAATTCATGTAAAAATGAATTTTATCACATATCATTGTGTTAAAAATGTTAGTTATTATAAATCTGACATGAATCTATTTGCTTATTTAGCTTTTCTCCTTATTATATGATTTCCTAATAGTAAATATTGACACAACAAAATTACTGGGTCAAAGCGTAGAGGCACTCCATGGCTCTTAAAACCTTTTGCCACAACTTGTTTTAAAAAAACAGCAAGTCATTGTGAGTCTTTTTTTGAAAATATAAAAATGCTTATATATGCAAATTCAAAATTGCTTCTAGAATTATTATACCAGTTTCACACTTTCTCAAAAAATTAGAGCGTACCATTTTTACCACAATATTCAAATAATTGTGCAGTATTTTTTAAATTTCATTTGCAATGAAGCAGTTTAGTGTACATTTCTTTAGCTAGTCAAAAGATGGAGCCCCATGTCAGGCTGTGTGCTGGGCATGGAGCCTGCTTAAGATTCTCTCTCTCCCTCTCTCCTTAACCCTCCCCCCTCACTTGCTTGCTTTCTCTCTAAAAACAAAACAAACAAAAATAAGAGTTCAAGTAGTAAGAAAAGAAATGGATACGTTTTCTTGGTCAATTTAAACAAATTCACTTTATAGAATCAATATATATTTAGCATTACTGAGAGAATTTATAAATATACTATTAGAAAATAATATTAATATACTGTTATTATACAAAATATGCTGCACAACAGTATTTTTTAACTACTTAGTGAAATATAATATACATAAAGAAAAATACATATATGAAACCATAGAACTTGAGTATTTCTACTTACTTATGCCATCGTAGTGATTTTTAGTTACTTACTAAAACTTGGGGCTAGCTCTATGCTTGAAGATAGGTAGAAATTTCTTACCAAGAGACCTAGAGTCAAAGGTCTTTTTAAATTTTTTTAAAAATTTGTTTCAAGTTATTTTGTATTCGTTACTTACTCTGCATAATTATTTTCTGTTCAAATAACATTAAGGGATATTTGAAACTACTCCATTGATCTCAGGCCACTATTTCTGAGGTTTCTCCTTCCCCTTCTCCTTCTCTCCCCCTCCTTCCCTGACCTCTTCCTTTTTTTTTTTTTTCCTACATGTTTAATAAGATCTGATTTTGCCACTGTTTTAAGGGAGAACAAAGACTGAGAATTAGATTGATGCTAAAATAGAATTCGGACAATCAGGAGGTTCAATCCATTCCAAGGACACCTTTGGGTTTGAAACGTTCAATCTCTTAATCTAACCTATATTTGAAATAACAAGCATACTGACCCTAGAATGTGCATATGTATTTATTTTAGAAGAAATATCCTTCTTGTGTCCCAGCTATGGTCAAGACCACAGATAATATTTTAGTACTAATGAGGATCACTGAACATTATTAAAACAGTTTGGCAGACTGTGCTCTAAAGCAGACTAATAGAGCAAAACATAGGACTTATATAGGACTTATGCTATTTTTTTTTTCTTTTTACATTCTTTACATAGAGTCTGTATATTGTTGGAGGAGTTTTTCTCACTATAAATTTTATTTTATTTATTTTTTTTCTCACTATAAATTTTAAATCAATTCAAACCAGAGTAGAGATTTTGGAAATGTCTGTGGTATTTGTTTCTATAATACAAAAGATAATATTTGGTATCTCTGCTTTCTAAATTTTTCATAAACTGCGATTGAAATGACTGTAGTTTGGTATACTGTGTGGTTTTTGCTTATGACTTTCAGTAGTTATGAATACTTTACTGAGATACAGATGAAATATACAAAATACTCATGGCTGAAATTATTATAATAAACCTAAGTTTTGTTTTGCTCAGTAATATATCCTCTGTGGTTACTAGTAGCACAGATATATGATAAATTACTAAAAATTCACTCAAACAAGAAAAAAACGATACATCAGGGGCCACTGAACAATTACTAAAAAAAAAAAAAA
>NC_048236.1:19596632-19647246 GCF_002007445.2 Ailuropoda melanoleuca
CTCTGTGGTTACTAGTAGCACAGATATATGATAAATTACTAAAAATTCACTCAAACAAGAAAAAAACGATACATCGGGGCCACTGAACAATTACTAAAAAAAAAAAAAAGAAAAAAGAAAAAAAGGTAAAATGAACAGTACCAGTCACTGTCTGGGGAAACTGGCAAATTCAGCCTGTGTTACTTTTTCCCTAAGCTTTCCAAAGGATTAAGAGAAATGGAGATCTGTTTTCTTCAAGTGTGCAGAATATCCTTTTATTCCTCATCTTTGAAAATATAAACTCAATAGCAAGTACATTAAGGCTTTTATAAACGTGTTCAAATGAAACTTCAAGTGCCACAGAGAATGCAGAGGGTGTTTACTGATACCTACTTGATCAAGTCATAAATATAAACAGCTGTTAATAGTCAAGGAGGCTTCTATTACCATAAGTAATTGGATCATTGATATTACCTGCCAAGAATAAGATGATTGAATTCAAAGTTCTTAATTTTAAATACCGTTAAATATAAATACTCTTTATTGTACTTAGTTCAAGTATTTTATTTAAAAAGTCATTAATGTGCTTACTTTTTGCTCTTTCAGTTTATTCGTTTTGAGCTGGTTTTTAGTAATGCTCTTTAGCAAGGATTATCGTAGTGTTGTAAATAATGAATATCTGCAATCCCTCTTTTGCCAGCAAATTAAACTAAATAGAGAATAAATAGGAGAAAAAACAGTCACATTTTGTCTTCTTTCATCTAGCTTATTCTGAGACATCAATGTGTGTTTGTTGAAAATGGACATTGTCTATATTGTCAGGACCAAAGATCACTCTAGTCACACAATTTCTGATGTAGACACGTGTCCTGCCTTCAACATGATGCATTCATTTCTTTAGGCTTTCTTTTCCCAAATGATCCAGCTCAGATGAAATCATAAAAAATTCTTTCTGAAGAAGAAGTAATCTATGTATAGCTTATTATAACTAGAAACACAGGGTGTACATGTATGATAGAAATGTCGGGAAACATGTTTGCAAGTATTAATTTTGGTGGAGAGTTATGAAATCTAATCTTTTTGCTCCTATATGAGATGCATCTTTTGACCTCAGGATACCTGCACAGAGAATGGACAAATTCATGAAATAGGTCTGATACTTTTACTGCTCTTCTCATTAACCTTATTCATGCATGAGATCTCAGTGCTAGTATCTATTCAAGACATCCTGTGCTTTCCCTTCATAGTTTTTTTTAATATACCTGCAATTATTAGTATTTGTGTATTTATTTACTATCTCTAGTTCCCCTAGTGTATTATTTATCTGAGAGCAATAATGTACCTGTGGTTTGCCTGGTATTCTGCGTACCTAACAATGAGTTTACTAAGTGTTTATTGAACAAATGGATAAAAATAGATTTTTAAAACATGCCTACTCTGGTCATTTGTAGCAATCAAACATACAATTGTTACAACTAAAGATTTATGTTGAAAAATTGGTTAGTACAGCTTTGCTGACTGAATTTAGTGTCCTTTACAACTCTTCCAAATATGAATTATTCTCAAAGTTAGGCACAAACACCCACATGCTTATATACACACAACATTGACAATGCACTTCTATCCTGATAAGTGATAAAGCTAGGAGTATGGCTGATTAAAGGAATAGTAAAAATAAGAAATGAATAACCAATTGGGATGCTATGAATAATGTAGAATACAAAGCCTGCTTCAAAACATCTAGAGAATACATAATATTTGGAGATCAAAAGGCTCAAAAAAAAGTTTTTGAAAGAAACAAAACAATTGAATACAGACTCAAAATGCAAGTCCCCAGATTTTCAAAGTTATAAATGTGGAAGCTGCTTCATCTTCAAAGGAAAAATAAAATTCTAAGGAGGCTTACTTGATATGAAATGGGAATGACACTCTATCTTATCCAGTGTTTATATCAGTTTCCCTCTTTGCCAACACCAATTAAGGATGACAAGGAAGCTGTGTCCCATCAAAGAATTCTAGGTCTTGTTCAAGTGTAAAGAAACCCAGTTTAATCTAAATCAAACTTTTATCTCACGTCTCAGTTAAATCTTCATACTCATCTCTCCAGCTCTGTACTGACCCAGACTCCTTAACTGGAGGAGATAATGATTATCACAAGACCTGTCCTTTTGTCTTGTCCTTTCAATCTTATCTCCCTGCTATTCAAGCTGCTTCTGTTTCCTCCAGAGACACAATGGTGAGAGAGATAAAAGGAAAAGAACGAGGTCTCATTTGACACAGGAGGCCATAATCTGAAGGGGTGCTCTCTTGAGTAACAGGCACTCACATGCCTCTTTCTCATACAGGCTGATTTTGGCTCCTCAAAGACTTGCCAGGTGGGGTAAATGGATAATTACACCCTTCCCTGCAGTGGGCAAACTACTCTAGTGTAGTGTGACTTCCCCTCAATTCCTCCATTGATGGCACAAATCACAAAAACATTCTCCTCTGGGGTTGCCTCACTACCTCAGGCAGCCCTTTATGCTGGGTCCTTTCAAGATGAATCAGCCTGTCTTTCTTCTGTGGTGTCCACAAAGGCCATTGTAAAACTGATGAAATTTTGGGAGAGAGGTGTATCTCTTTCCTGGCTTTTCTTTTAACATGGAACCCCTGACAACTCCAAGGGGCTTCTCATCATTAGGCTGAGAGTCATTTGCAAATAGTTTCCTCCTATAACCTTCTCATAGATTACCTTCTCAAACCTCACTCAGCTCTCCAGTAGGGTAGTAGCTTATGATAGCCTACATAGTTCAGCAGCTTAGCCATCATCCGGAGGAAAGAAGTCAGTCCCTTTGGACAGAAAAACCCAATAGTTTTGAGTTATACTCTTGAAGCCTCCCCTCACTTGTCTTAAGATGGAAGAGTACCTTCACTACCCTTGACCATGAAAAAAGGAAGCTATATGCTGGCAGTCTGTATCAGGAAATTAAAATACTGATATCAGGTTCTTTGGAACTGTCCTCATTTTTGGACTTTTCATTCTGTTTGTCTTATAACCAAAAAGTGGATGATGAGCTAAGAATCAGAGAACTATCCCGCGGGCCTTCTGGATCAGTAACAATTCTCATGAAAAGGAACGGGTTCTTACCACTCACTCTCCTCAGCTTTGGGACCTCAGAAATCCATCTGTAATAACCAAAGTCCCATAAGTCATCCTGTTTCAATTAAATGATAAAGAAACATTCAAACTCACCCTTCTACTCTTCAGTTTTACTTGCTATAGAAATGATTCTTAAACGTTTTTATTTTTAATTCTTTTGATTTCCTCTGTACGTAAATAATATATTTTGTCTTTCTTAATCAAAAGACATCTACTGTCCTCCACTATGAAAAAGAGTAAGGATTTTTTTTAACATACACCATGTCTTCTTTATTCCTACTTTGTTCTTCAAACTGTTCATACTTTCTCTATTAGTTTTTCAGTTGACTATCTTTACAGCTGACTTACATCTTTTATCTCTGGTTCCATTAAATGTAAGTAGTATATTCAATCCCCTAATATGTGAAATGTAGATATTAATAATTTTCCTTGTATTTACCTCTCCCCTGCTAACTTCCACCTTGACAACGATAATTTTACCTTTATATCATAAAACTACTTTTACATTGCATTTTGGTTTAAAATTATAAATAAGCTATTTTTTCTGTGTGCTACAGTGTAAACAATAAAGAATGCTTATCTTATTATGGCTACAATAATACTGGCTGTGGCAGATCCAATAAATATGCTGAGATTAATTTTCTTCTCTGTGGGTCCAAAGCCAGATTCTCTGTAGCACTGAGACAAGAAATTCTCTGGTGTCAAGGTCAAATTGATTCTCAGATGCTACACTCTGGGGTAGAAGCATTTACTGTTCACTGAATGTGTATGTGTGCTCCCTTGGTACATTTCCCAGATTTTTCACTCTTGGGGATATAAAACCATGTGCTACCAGTGAAGAGGACAACACTATTGTTAGCCCTCCACCATATTCCTCTCTTGATGCAGTGATCTGCGTCTCATGTGTTCCAGGTGATATGATGATGAGATATATATGAAGATGAGTCACCCACTATTTGGAAGGCAGACACACTACAGAACGAATGAGCCCAGGATAGCCTCTGACTGATAATATGTAAATCTCTGTTTGTTAAGTCACTGAGATGTCAGATGTGTATGAACTGAAGCATAGTTTAGCGTAACCTGAATAGTTAGGCACCATAATATTTGTTCAAAATCATGTAACATTTTAATTTGCTTTCTACTTCAACTATGGCATACTTTTGCAAATCTTGTTTCTTTCAACATTTTCATTTGACTTTCTTTTTTCTCGATGAACAAGCTATAATATAAGCTTTCATCATACTCTCAACACTAATCAGTATTTCTATCATTCTTTTTAGTATTTATAATTATTTTCTTCCTGATGGTATTCTTCCAAGGACTTTACTGTCTTCTGCTATAATCTGTACAGGATTTTCTCTCAGCCTACTCCAGATCTGTTCCACTAAGCCTTCCCTTCACTGTTCCCACCATTTTGAACAAGAGTATCATAACACCTATACCTTCTTTCTTATCCGTCTTTACTGAACATTACTTCAATTAATGTATTTCAGAAAAGGTACAAAGAAGGTAACATTTCTGATAGTCTGTATATCTGACAAATATCTTTATTTTTACTGATAATTGGCAGAAAATGCCTATTTGTATTATTAATACAGAGTACTGAATTCTGCAAAGTAATTTTTCCATACTTAACTCATTTTCTGTTTTCCTCTAACATACATTTTAAGATAAATGATTGCTAATGTGATATTTTTCTAAGTGGCCTGCTTTTTTTTTCTTTCAAAAGATAAAGAATCAAAAAAGAAAAAAAAGAAAGATAAAGAATCTTTTAATATCTTTTTGAAGTCTCATAGAAGTATCCAAATGAAGTTGCTAGATGTGATTTATTTGTTTTGTTTCATTTTGTTTTTCATACTATATGGGACTTCATGAGTACTTTTATGATGAAGATTCTCATCTTCATTAGCTCTACAATTTCTTTTTTGAAAAATAACTGTCATTTAAAACTTATTATTTTTTGCATTAGTATTTTTATTTTCTAAGAACTTTTACTTGTCCTCTGATTAAACTATGTTTTTCTTGTTAATATTTTACTGGTTTTTGGAAGCAATATCTTTTTGAATCTAATTAGATTTTTAAACTTGTCAATAAATAATCCTTGTTTTTCTCTTAAGTGTTACTGTTTGTAATCATAAACAACAAGATACTATGCTGATTACTATAACTCATTCTTACAGATTTCCTTCGTTGTTATTTAGGTCTTTTCCCCAGTGGGTCTCTGACTAAAGAGAAGGTTGACAATGCTTTTATTCTTCTTTTGGTGTGCTGAAGGACAGATGGACTTTGGGTCCCTTCAGATGTCTTTTTGTGGGAGTGATCACTTTTTACCAGGAAGCCTCTCTCTTGGCAGTTCTTTTAAATTACCCTCAGGTTTTTATAGTTAAATGCAAAAGCCTGGCTGCTGTTCTCAAGTGTCGGGACGGGGGAGGGGGGCAGAGAAGGGGACAGACTGGTATAACTATTCTCAAAACAGTTTTTGGTTCAATCATATGGCTATTTCATAGCTGACAGATATGTCCATTTGTAAATCCCTATTTATTTATTTTTAGGATTCTATTCATTTATTTGAAAGAGCATAAGGGAGAGAGAGAGAGAGAGAGCACAAGCAGAGGGAAAGGGTAGATGGGAAGCAGACTCCCCGATGAGCAGGGAGCCCAATACAGGACTCGATCCCAGGACCCCGGGTTCATGACCTGAGCCGAAGGCAGACGCTTAACTGACAACTCAGCCACCCAGGGGCCCTTAAATCCTTATTTAGAGCTGCTTCTTATCTTTCAATATTATGTACCCTTGAACTCTGAAAGCGGAGTCTGCCTGAGTTCTCAAGATTGGCTCACCTCCACTGCAGGACCTTCTTGTGCATATGATCTTTCATACTCTCTTCTATCAATCAACAAGCTCTCATAGGTCTCTGAATTTCATGAGTTTGTGGAAATCACTCATCTGGTGTAATGCTTCTTATTCCTTTCTCTTCTAGAATAAATTCTCTTAAAATTCTATGCTGTCTAACCAGTGGCTTCTTGGGATGGGGAATAATAAAGCATCTGTGCCCAGTTTGTTCCAATGATGCTTAACCTTCCATGCCCAAAAGTCCTAGAGATGAGAGAGTCAGCTTCCTCCCTGTTCAAAACCACTTTCAGATCCATAAATTTATACTCTTGAGTAACATTTCAGAGATGTTCTTTATCTGAAATCATCCAAACATTTTCTGATTACAAGTTTTCAGCCATTCCTCTATTATATCCAATGCACTATTTACGTTTTACAGAATTGGCTGCTTCTATTTTCACTTACTTAGAAATTCCTCCATCCCTTCCTTATCTAGTTTCAATTTTAGAATTATTTAACTTGAACCATTTTCGGAATCCCTCCTGTTCTCCTGCCCATGACCTCCTGTCATTTCCTCATGTTCTCCTTGGTCATCATCAACACTAAATCAAATGGATGTCTGACTTTTGTGTGCTCACATGGGGGCTACTGAGTGGTACTCCACATACACACACAGATACATGCTTACAGACGCACATACACACATTAAAATAAAGGTATCTCGGGGCGCCTGGGTGGCTCAGTTGGTTAAGTGTCTGCCATTGACTCAGGTCATGATCCCAGGGTCCTGGGATTGAGCCCCACATTGGGCTCCCTGCTCAGCGGGGAGCCTGCTTCTCCCTCTTCCTCTGCCTGCCACTCCCCTTGCTTGTACTCTGTCTCTCTGTGTCAAATAAATAAATGAAATCTTTAAAAAATAATAAAATAAAATGAAGGTATCTCCACAAATCTGTAGCCTTATATCTTAGCTATTCACTCAGTAATTAATGACCACGAGTCTCATTATTTCTATTTAACTGTCTCCTCTCTTACACAGTAAGAATGTTTGTATTTCCTGTGCTTTTCAAATGTTCTAAGCAAAAACTTTGATCTTTACTCTTAGCAGATAACTTCATCTCCTAAGTGATGAGAAATAAGATTTTCTTATTCTCTTACAAACAGCATAAACTGTCTCCATGTAATTTTTTTTTTCTTTCCAGTTATTAGGATAAAGGTATGTAAAAGGGACAGATTGGTTAAATTGTGATAAGAAACAATCTTTGAATCTTAGGTGCTTAAACAATAAAGGGGGCCAAATTTCTACCCTCCCCATGTCTTTCTTTCCCAGACATAGTTCTTCAGAATGATTATTTACTTCCTACTTCAGGCCCATTGTTCTTTGGAACACAGCCACACCCACTCACTGTGTATTGTCTATGACTGTTTTCAGACAACAGTGACAGAGCTGAGTAGTTGTGACAGACAATATGTTTCACAAAGTTGAACATACTTACTGTGTGTCCCTTTACAGAGAAAGTTTGTACAACCTTCTCCAGGAGATTAGAAAGTAAAATCTAGTAATTAAATAAGAATAAATAATACTTGTTGAAAACTTACTCTTGAGTGTTAAATGAGGAAAGTGAATCTTTCCAGGACTAATGAAGTAGAATTAGAAGGCAGCCCGGGCTTCAGAGTTTGCATAATTAACCACATTCTAACTGGTAGTCAGTATCTGATTCTAAACTGTGTTTTACTTTGTAAATTTCCTTTACATTGTTTTTTGTCTAAAAGAATCAAAAGTTTTTGTTCCTGTTTTTGTTGGCTTTATTTTAATTCCTAAGATACTTTAGTGTTGTGGCTGTATTATTATTATTATTATTAATTATTTATTTATTAGAATTATTTGTTTTAAGTGTTCACTTTAATAATCAATTAATTTTTCCAAGTCCATAAAAAAATCCTTTGGTACTGTTTTTAGAGTATATGTAAAGTCAATGAGCCTTCATATCAGCTGCTTTTCTTCAGTGTGTAAGTTTTGATTATTGGTCTGAGTTTATTGTCTATGAAGTGTTTATTTCCATCCTACTGATGGATAACCTAGACAATCCAGTAACTTTACCTATGATATCCCTTCATAGTAATTTATGCATATTGGCATGATTATTTCAGTCATAGGGACATAGTATATGGAAGTTTTCTGTTAATGTTTTTAAATGACAAAACTACCAATGAAATTAAGCTCCATGAACTCTTATTTTCAGTATATATAGAAATTGTTCTGTGTAGCTTAAAATGGAGGGACTTCACAAATGTTTCCGATATCACATGAAAGCTCAATAAATTCAAAACGTTGTATACTGTCAACTGACAAGATTTTGTACAGTCGGACTGTCAGAATGTAAGTTCAAGAAGAAAACAAAGGTGACAGAAGGAAACTTTTTTTGTTTTGCAAATTTCAGCTCTATTTTTTTTTTGTATCTGTTCCTATTCAAATACTTGTGCAAAAGTCTGACAGCTTTTTAAGTTGTTTATACTCATTCTGGAATTCCAGAATTCATATGTGGTAGATTGGATGATCGTATCTAATTCTCTATTCATGTTTACAATGTAATTACAAATCCATACCCTTTGCATGGTGAATTTACAGGGCTTCCTTCTAGAATACCCAGAGTACACTTTCTTTCCCCTTTTAATGTTGGGCTTGTGATTTGCTTTCTCCAGTGGGATGCAAGCAGGAATAATGCACAGAGAGACTTTCAGTGTGTATGAGTGATTTGACTTCTGAGAGCTTCTGGTCTCTGTCTTGAAGAGAAGCGCATTACAGGTAGCCATTCACCATGGATTATAGAATGAAAGCACATGGATAAACCTAAGCGAGTATGTATCCACCTTTATGATATTATTGACTTTCCGTAAGGAAACTTTTAGATATTTTTTTTCCCTAAATGTCTTCTCCCATGCATGAAATTTTAATACCACAAGTGTACTATTTTTGTTTCTATACTGTGGGCCTTAGGAAGAACACAAATCATCATAATATCTAAAATCCCACACATCTATCAAGAACCGATTTTTACCCTAGTGGAGTTGATATCGCTTCCATTGGTGATGCACACTTTAAACCCAACCTTAAGCCAGGAGTCCATGCTTGCCCATCCAAGACGGATAATATTGGCCAAACCATAGCTGACAGAGAGCCCCAAGATTGTGAAATAATGTTTTGTTGCAGGCCATTGAACTTTAGACTTGTTATGTTGCATTTCGAGAGGTAACACTATGCATCACCCTTTATTATACCAATATTCATTTATTTAACAAATATTACTGAGAACCCGTACAGCACCAAACAGTATGCATGACAGTGGATACAGAAGTAGAGCTCATTGCTTGGAAGACACATAATAATTAAATAAATACAATGACCACTGATATGTTGATCAGATAGGAAAACTATAGCAGAACAGAAACAGTCTAGGAAGAACTTTTGAACAAAGGCCTTAGCAATGTGCAGGTAGGTTCTGATGTAGGAAGAAGATTACAGAGTTTGGGAAAATTATGTGTAAATTTTCTGTGGTTAGAGTAAACTCATTCAAATCGAGAGGAAAGTAGTGAGAGATGAGTCAGGATAGAAATGGGGACTTCTTAAAGCAAACTGGGGAGTTCTAATTTTATCCTGTAGCCATGGCAAGGCACTGACAAAGTGATTTTTGCTATGGAGGTTGTATGCCCATCACAATACATCAATATATGAGCCTCAGTTCCATGACTTTCCTGAATTTTTATATGAAAAATTATGGCTCATAAGTATTTTCTTCTTATTTTTGAGAAGGTCCAAACCTTTAACCCACCTTCTCAAAGGTGACCCAGCTAAGATTAAGACATATTCTTATTTGTTGAGAAGGTACAAACCTTTAGAACACCTCTTAAAAATGACCCAGCTACGATTAAGACACATTTAATCAAAAGATTTGTGTATGGGATTATCATGTTGAATTTTGTGTTTTAGAAAGATTACTCTGACTATATGGTGTAAAATAAATTTAAAGAATTAAGATTTAAGACAGAGAAATGAGTCAGCAGGGAGTGAAAGTCACAGGAAATGTGAAGATGGCAGAAACTATAGAGATGCCAGTGAGTGAGTGAAGAGTTTAGGGAAACGTTTAGGAAACAAGATTGATAAGACTTGGTAACTTTATATCTAGGGACATTGGGGAAAGTTGGAGGGAGCAAGTAAATAATTCCATGTTTCAAGTTTGGGAAACTTGGAGGAATGGCAGTAGCATTCCTGTGTAAGGGCAGAATTTGAGACCAGGATGTTACTGACATGGCTGGAGAGAAAACCAAATTTGAGTAGGCTCAGAAGGATTCCTGTGTAGCGCCTTTCCTCTCCATAGGGCAACCCAAGCTCGTCGATCCCAAGAGGGTCATCTAGATGGTACTGGGAAGGTTCTGTGTACCTTACCACCAAGTGGAGCATTTCCCTGAACTCACTAAATTGTATCCCTTCTCAAGTTAAGTGAGCCTTGTATTCCATGCATCTCACTTTTGCTGACCTGCTGGAAGCTGTAGGATGGTCTTTTCTATACCTCCCCATCCTGTCTTGTCTCTCAAAGCCACATGACGTAATCTCTGCTCCATTAATGTCTTAAACTTCTTACATTGCTTACTACATACCATACTATTTATGAACTGTGTCTTTAACTTCCTTCTGTCTGTTATGTGACTAAATTTATTTAACTTTTATAACTCCCATTTATCCTCTGAAAATCTAATTTGACAACTTCAGGCTTGGCTATGAGCTTCACCCCTATCCACTAATAATAAATCATTTGTACTTTAATGGCTGAAGTGAAAATGTTATATTGCTTATTTTCAATTTGTCTGCTATTCACTCTAAACTGTGATCATCTTAAGTGCAGATACCTTGTCTAATGTACTTGTTTTTGCATCTCTAGGGCATACTGTGCTGACTGCGAAACAGGTATTTCCTATTTGTCTTAGTAAATGAATGAATAGATGAGTTGCTGTTAACAAAATGGCCTAATATATCTTTCTCATCACATTCACCTTCTGAAATTCTACCCAGACTCCACTTAAGTTCCTTAAGGCTTTGCAGTTCCTCCTTATCTCAGTCCATTCAGCTGCTATATAAAATACCACAACCTAGTAAGCTTACAAACAACAGGAATTTGTTGCTAACAGTACTGGAGTCTGGAAGTTGAGATTAGGATGCCATTATGGTTAGGCGAAGGTTCTCTCCCGTCGAAGACTTCTTACTATGTCATCACATAGTAGAAGGAGTGAGCAAACTCCCTTGGGGGCTCTTTTATAAAGGCATTAATCCCATGCATGAGGACACACCTTCATGACCAAATCATCTCTTAATGGCCCCATATACTAATATCCCTCAATTTTGGGGGGTAGGATTTCAACAGATGAATATTGGAATGATATAAACATTTAGACTGTAGCTGTCTTTGTTAGAATTAACCTCTCTTTAACTATAATCTTATATCAAATTTAGATTCTATACCAGGAGTTATTATAATCTGACTCTACTGAGACTTATTATAGTCTGGCTCATTAAAAATAATATGTAATTTTTTTATTCATTCAGAATACAAATTACATTTTTGTTCACCTCATCACAGTGATACAGACCTTTGCAAATTGTACACTCAATAATCAAAGCTCAATATACATAAATACATAATTTTACATGTGAGAATCAACATATTGCATTTATATTTTGAATTATTCATAAAATTATTTTGGCTAACTTTATCAGATTTTAGAAGCCTTTGTTATAACTTTAAAGAAATTCTGATTATTTACCATTAATAATTTGATTCCTGCCATGTCATTGATAATGAATGTTGTGTCAATTTTTATATTAAATTGAAGTTTTGGTGAAGTGTATTTTTAGAAAAATTATTTATTTATTTGGGGGAGAGAGTGAATGAGAGAGAGAGAACACAAGCAGAGAGGGGCAGAGGGAGAGGGAGAAGCAGACTCCCCGCTGAACAGGGAGCCTGGCACGGGGCTTGATCCTGGGACCTCAGGATCATGACCTGAGCCGAAGGCAGACACTTAACCAACTGAGTCACCCAGGTGCCCCAGTGCAGTGTATCTTTATGGTAGAAACTGGGAACCAAGTTGATCCTTTGGTTATTTCAGATGTGCTCTCATTATCACAATTGTTCTCAATATCTTTACATGCAATAATTTGTCACAGAAGTTTTCCTCCAGATACCTATTAAAAAAATTCTTAATAGAAGTTAAGAACACACGAAACTTTGTGTCAGCAGTGAACTAGAATCATCCAAAACTTGCTGAGATAGTTTAACTAATTGGTGCATTTCTGTAAAGACTATCTTTTTCAGTTTCTTATGAAGAATTTTTTCCTCTCTCTCTGGTACATAAATCCACATTCTCATGCATTACTTAAATTTGGTACTTTGGAAACAAGTGAATTTCTCACAGTAGGAAGCTGAGTTTTCCTGGAGTAAAGGATCTATAACATAAGCTTTGTGAAAACACATAACTTCTTCTACAAACTCAAACCATTTAATGAATAAAACATGAAGCTCGTAAAGAACGGTGCATTGCCCTTTAGCTAGGGACTTCAAAACTATTGTCTAGAAGAGACTGCCATTTTTTCTAACCTTTTTGAAAGACTTAGTTCTGCAAATCTATCTCCTCTATATTCCCTTTTATGTCATTTCAACCAGTCTTTTATTTAATTGTATTTCATTGTCATTCAGTAAATCACAAATATAGTTATTGCTGTATTTTCAAACTATAAAGGAAAGAAGGATCTTATTTATATCCATTAAAGCTGCTAGTAGTCATAGAAAACTGTGCTTTCTTAGAGACTGCCTGTGCATGGTTTTGTGACCTATACAATATACTTAGTGACAAATCTCCGACTTCTTTTTAGTTCCTATTCACACTTCAATTTTTAAAAACATTAAAAACTAAAACCATATTTTTGGCATATCATTACAAAAGCCTATCATTCCAGATGCTGATTAAACTCTGAAAGGAGATAAAGGACCCTGACTTTAATGTGTGTTCCTGCACAGAATCTCCCTGGGCTCATCAACTCTGACAGTTTTACTAGGCTCCATTAACCATTAGTTAAATTAGCCATAACTTTTTAACATTATTGGCTAATTGCTTTGTGATTCTGCAGTAACTCCAGAGTACACTAAACCTTCATACCGATACGATACGCTTTTACTTCACAGTGTGATAGTACACTATTGAAATCCTATTCAACAACAGGTTTTCAGGGTGTTGTAGAACTTCCCTGAAGAATCATAGAGCAAGAACTAGGGAATTTAGTAAAACAATTCATTATTTGGTTCATTTACACATGCAATTATTATCCTTAAAAGTTACTAATGTTCTGAAAAAGCATCCTTTTGAAAGCATTCTGTATCTGAAGTAAAATGGCTATTGATGAAGGATAATTTTTTCTTATATTGCTGTTGAATTTAATTACCTTCTTTTGAAATTTGCCTGTCATTTGGAACTCTACATAAAATGAATAATTGAACATAATTAAACTCTGTGAGTACAAGAAGAGAAATTGTACCCATATTTTTCATTCGTGTGTCCATTTACTCATTTGTCCTACAAATTATTAAAGGCATAGAATAATACAGGTGCTAGTTTGGTCTCTTCAGTTGTGTTTGTCTTAAAGAACATGATGTATTCTGTAGACATAAACTGTATATTTTAACTATTTGGGAAAATGTATTTTTGGTATGTATCTGCTAGATAGATTAGAATGCTAAATACACAAATGGAAAATAAATAAACCCAATTATAATTTTTAAATTTTAAATCATTCTATTTTTCATAATTTTCCAGCCAAATCAACTCTTCTGTTTTTTCTATTATACAGTCAACAAATATTTATTTTTTCTAGCTTTACTGAGCTATTATTGACATGATAGTGCATTAGTTTAAGGTATGATTTGATGCATGTATATATTGCAAAATTACCATAATAAGGTCACCAAAATAAGGTTATTACCTCACTATCACAATAAGGTTATAACACATACATCACCTTACAGTTACCTTGTGCGTGTGTGTGTGTGTGGGGGGGGTAGTAAGAACTTTCAAGATCTACTCTCTTAGCAACTTCCAAGCATATAATACAGTATTGTTAGCTATAGTCACGACACAGCACATTAGATCTTCAGAACTTATTCATCTTGTAACTGAAAGTATGTACCCTTATTTCCCCTAACTCCCACTTCCTGGCAATCACTAATTTCATCTCTGTTTCTTTGAGTTGGACTTTCCATGTCTAAGTGAGATCTTACATTAACAACAAGTATTTATTGATTGTGTATACATGGCGGAGAAAAGTATAAAAACTGAAAATATGTAGCAGTGAATAAAACAAGTTCTTAGTCTCACAGAGTAGTGGGAGAAAATCATGAAAACACATATAAATAAATTCCTACTTAGATATTGACCGGTGCTATGAAGGAAAATAAAGGAAGTAAGTACAATAGTGACTGCTAATGGGGTTTTTGAAGGATGGTCAGGGAAGGTCTCAGTCTTGACATTACATTTGAGCAGAGAACTGCCGCAGAGATATGAGGAAGAGAGCTTTGTGGATGATTAAGGAAAGAAATTCCAAAACTGTAAATGACCTGAAGCCTGAGCTTCTTGGTGGTTTAAAAAAAAAAAAAGGTCACGCATATTGGTGAAGTAGAGTAATAGGATGCATGAGGAGAAATCAGCAAAAGGTGTGGTGAGAGGTGTTGGGCAAAGGCAAGTGGTGGCGAGAAGCAGAATGTGTGGGCACCCGAAAATACCTTTACTGTTTGTTTTTTAAGTGAGATGTGAAGCTCCCAAAGGATTTTTTTAACTTTTAATTTTAAAATAAATTTAGATTTACAGAAGAATTGTACAGATAGAATTATTTCCACATGCCTTTTCCCAGTTTCCTCTGATGTTAACAACTTAAATAAGCACAATACTTTTATCAAGTTAAGAAATTATCACTGGCAAAATGCTATCATCTACAGACTTTAAACTAATCTTTAAACTACAGACTTAATTTCCCCATTTGCCTCACTAATGTGCTTTTTTCTGTTTCAGGATGCTGTCCAGTATACCATGTCACACATATTTGTCATGTCTCCTCCAATCTGTGGTAAGTGTCCATTCTTTCATTTTCTTTCATGACCTTGACATGTTTGAAAAATACTAGCCAGGTAATTTGCAGAATGCCACTCAATTTGTTTCTCTGATGTTTCTTCATGATTAGACTGAGGTTATGAATTTGAGGGAAAATACTGGAAAAGTGACATGCCCTTCTTGTAGCATCCTATCCAGGGAAACAGATATCAAAATGAGTTATTATTGGTGTGATGTTAATCTTGATTATTAACAGAGGATTGATGTGATCAGATAGTTTAGAAACTATCTGCTGGCTACTTGTTTGAGAACAGATCGTAGGGGGACAAGGGCATAGCAGGAAGACCAGTTAAGAGGCTGTCATAAATCTCCAAATGGGAGATGATTGTAGTTTGTATAGGGATGCCAGTAATGGGTGATAAGAAGTGGTGGCATATTCTGGAATTAATTTTTCATGGATCCTTGAAGGAATACCAGTAGGATTTACTGATGGTTTATAAATGAGGAGACAAGGAGATTAGCAAGGATTTTGTCCTGAACAACAGAAAGAATGAAGTTGTCATTTGCTGACATGGGAAAGCTTGTGGGAGGAACAGATGGCAGTATAAGTAGAAATTTGCTTTTAGACATGTTAATTTTGAGGTGCCTACTCAGTGTCCAGGTGGAGTTGTTTTATAGAGTGTGTTATATGACTTTGGAGTTTGTATTTGAGCCAGTAATGTTCATTTAGGAGTCATCTGTGGATAAATCATATTTAAAGCCATAAAACTGTATGAGGTCACCTAGACAGTGAATAATGGGAAGAGGCCCAGGGACTGAAACTCAAAATATTCCACATGCCTATTATTGTTTATTCTCTTCTTAGTGGCAAATAAAATATTGTAATATGTTACTATGATACTGGTGGTAATCATTTTATTTATTTAACAACTATTTGTTGACTACCTGCTGTGTGCCTGATACACACTGGTGAACAAGCCATAAACAGAAAGCACTTGCTTTCTAGTGTTAGAGAACAAAGAAGTCAGCCAACAATGACTAATGTATTAAAAGAATATATCACTTAGTGGTAAGTGCAATGATGGAAACCCAAGCAGAATGTCCAAGCAGGCCCTAGAGGGTGACATTAAACTGGGACCTTAATGTCAAGGAACCAACTGTGAGAAAATTTAAGTGGGATAGACCCAAGACACATAAATTTTTGCGCCAGCAAAAAATCAGGAAATTGTTCTATGGATATGATCAAGTACAAGGATCTTCATGAAGAATTTATATTACCAAGAAGGGAAAATACTTGAAATGCTTGATTTGTATTACTATGGAACCAGGTAAGTAATTATGAATCACATGGAACACATGCCACAATACAGCCTGTCAGTAGGATGAGGTATAACTTTATCTGTTAATATGAAAATATTCTCTAGGTATGAAAGAAAGCTACTTAACATTATGTATGTTATAATCTCATGTACATTTTTTATTGAGAATAAAGACTATAGATATAATATTTCTCAAGAAAGCAAAAGAAAAAAAAAAGGTTAACATTGAGTATCCGTGAGAAAAAAAAAGGCCAAGTTTTACTCTTCCTTTGAAAGTCTCTGATTAATTTTGAAGTTTCCCATGTATATCAATTATAGTTTTAATATAATTCAGAACATATTAATTTACATAGGAAATAATGTTTTGGGGGGCATGGGCTAGCCCAGTGGAGGGTATTAAGGAGGGCATGTATTGCATGGAGCGCTGGGCGTTATACGCAAACAATGAATCATGGAACACTACATCAAAAGCTAATGATGTACTGTATGGTGACTAACATAACATAATAATAAAAAAAAGAAAAGAAAAGTAATGTTGAAACCATAGGCACCTCCATTTTAGCACTCATTTTGTTTCTGAATACTTTGTTTCTTTTTATCCATTTGTTTTCCTTTTAAACCCACGTTCACAGAGCCTGGTCTCCAGTGGGGCCTTGGAAAGCCTCCAATCCTCACAGTCTTTTCTCCAACCCAATTAAAGCTAATATTTTTTATTCTTAGATAATCCAGTTTGCATCTTGTCAATAATGCTAGTGGGGAGCAGGTTATGATTGGTTAGTGAGTGATGAGGTAGAATGGGGAGAGCAGTCCAGGGTGTTAGAGAGAGCAAGGCTGACCTAGGCATACATATTGAAAATAGAAGAAGGGTAAGGAGTTAGAAGAATAATTTGAAAAAAGTGGGAGGGTTTAAAACTGACAATGAATGTAAAGAAGAGATTCAGAAAAAAATGAGGACATGAGATATACAAAATGTATTTCTGTTGGTTTTTCCTAGAAAAATGAAATCTAAAGTTCAAAGGGTTGACAATGGGAAAGAATCAGAGAATATTGCAATTCAAGGTGCCCAAATGTGTGACTGCCACAGTGGAAAGGGGATGAGTTTCTCCATAAATCCCCATGCAGGAATTCACAATGGATATTTTTATATTATAGGTAATTCCCATCTCTCAGGGAAACAAAGAGTATTCTGTGATTGGAAACTTCCCAGTGGGGACAGTGGGTTCTGATCAAGCCACTGTGCTGGTAATAAATATTAGTTAAACAAGTTCTGCAAACTATCAGCAACTAAGCGAGCTCTGTGGCTTCCCTAAGATGCTCTGCCGATTGATGCATACTTTGCAATCCTTCAACCCCTGTGCCTGGGCCAGAGTCAGCAATAGTACACTTGAGGAAAGTGAGCTGATGCTGTTAACAAGAGATGTGCTTAATAAGGTAGCTGAGGTTCATCGTATTACTTCTAGTATACTTCTGGGTCTTCAGAGATCTATGTTTTAATTTTTTTCCTAGCTTCATTGTTTTTTAAATGCTGAAGTATATGTGAGATTTGGCATGTAAGTAATGGAAATTTTGAATAGGTGACTTTTTAGGGTGATTAAGTTTCTGACCGAATTATATATTTCTAATATCCTTGCAGTTCACAGTACTTTGCTCATATTGCATTTCTTTCTGCCTATGAAGAATATCAAATAGCTGTTGGTGCCCTTTAAGAATGAATGACTTTTAATTCGTAAATTAGGAGGGAACCCCTTAAAGTTGCCATTATAAACTTGGCATTATTGTTAAAAATGCAGCCATACAGCAATTCTAATATATTCAAATAATATATATAAGAATTAATAATGTATATTATTGTTTAATAGGAATTAATAAACATTCTTGGAAGATTGAACAAACGTCTGTATTTAATTGCTCATGGACAAAGAAAAAGGAACTAAGGCCTACCACCAGACTAACGTTATGCTGCAAAGTCAAATCCATAGCTGAAGATTCAAATGGTACAGAGAGTCAGATAATTAAAAGAACAAGGAGACTCTTTTAAAACACATCCTTAAATGAGTAGTAAAGAAGCCCAATACTTAAACAGAATCCCAGTAAAAAACTTTTATTCAGGGAAAGCACTCTGTAAGATTGAGCTTTGTGGCAGCTTTATTATAAGAATATGTATGGGTGATTTCACTACAGCTAGTTTTCATTTGAAAGAAACTATAATTTTTCAGAGTAATTGTTTGTAAGTAACTCTGGGTCTCATCTTTGTAGCCTAGTAACCTTTGCACTTTTTACTTTGTAAAAGTAGAAAATTATGTTTAGGCATTTTGGTTAATGGGCATTTTTTCCTAATACAAAGTACAATTTACAGAGTTAATTTATTTTTTATCTGAAATGGAAGTTTACCCAATATTTCAAGGGAAAGTAATCCACTAATCCTCCTAATTTAAGAATTTATAGAAAATGCATTATCTTGTAGAGCATCCAAAAAATTCATATCCTATTGAGATTCCACTGAGGAATAAAAAATTGAATTGCTTGGTCTTTCATTTTCTTACAGTGTATTCTCTGATTGGTTTCATATTTTTTTGTATGTGTACTGTTTAACAATTATAACCCAAGTGTCAGTAGCTTTTGTCAGTAGACATACCATTTATTTCAATCCACATTTAAATGGCTACTGCATTTGCAACCGCTTGTTTCTTAAATACTGGCAAGATATTTGTAAAAATAAACAAAAAAGCCATGCAATCATTTCTCTTAATAGGATATATTACAAAAGTGTAAAATATATTCCAATCATTGAAATCAAATCAGAGGGTTTTTTTTTAATATGATGAAACATTATAAGACTCCACAATTACTAAAACCAATATTCTTTATACAAAACAAGCACATTCATAGCCTAAAGTACTCATTAATACTCAAAGTAACTATCAATGATATTTTGGGGATCCATAATAGAGGAATAGTGGTTCTTCAGATTAGTAGTGTCAGCATCACCTGAGAACTTTATAAACACAAATTCTAAGCCCCACTTCAGACCT
Organism: Ailuropoda melanoleuca; assembly: GCF_002007445.2. Taxonomy (NCBI): domain Eukaryota; kingdom Metazoa; phylum Chordata; class Mammalia; order Carnivora; family Ursidae; genus Ailuropoda; species Ailuropoda melanoleuca. The sequence goes on from NC_048236.1 coordinate 19,616,081, forward strand.
GATGAATCAGAAACTCCAGGGGCAAGCACAGCAATGTGATGCACTCTAAATTTTGACAATAAGTAACATAAAAGAAGGAAAATGTACCACTACAGTTAGACATGTAAGGTAAATCAGATGGTAAAACCAATTGGACGTACATGATTGCTATCAGTAGGAATCTTTCTTTTGAAATAAACCAGGTTGTGTAGACTAGTAGGATTTAAGTAGGTAGCTCAAAGATTTTAATCTGTACAATCAAATCAATATCACTGTTCTGTAAGTCTCCTTAGATCTTTTTATCATGTCTAGCTTTCAGGATGCTTGCACTCCTAAGAGCCAGCACCTGTGTTTTTGTCTGGAGGTAGCCTCAGGCTGCCTTAACTTGTCTGCCTTGCCCTACTTGGATGTTTATGGAAATTTAGAGCACCTAACTTCACCTTGAGCAGGTATAAGCTATAACTGTGGTGTGTAAATTTTCCATCTGTCTTGTTTTTCCTAAAGATATTCTGAAAAATGACTCACACTGTCTGCAGGTCTCCCATGTGGGACCCAGTTACCTTCCTTGAGACTTCACTCAGAAGCCCATCTGTGCTCATTTTTTTTTTCTTCCTAGTTTCACTTCTCTCTTCCCCACCAGTTATTCCAGTAGGAATCATACCTCTTGTCTCTCTGTCACATGAATGCTTACTTCAGGATTTAGTTCTGGGTAACCCAAACTGAAACAGATTATAACCTTACCTCTGTGAGTAAAAACAGTAGGTTTTGTACTGAAGTGGCCAGAGATATTCTCAATATCATTTGATCTTTTGCCATGACACTATTTTTCCATCATTTTTTTTTGTGTACATGACTTTGCTTTATATAGACATCATTGTTTAGATAGTTCTAGATATACAGAAAAATTGAGACGACAGTACAGAGAGTTCCCATATGTCCCATACCCAATTTCCCCTGTCATTAACATTTTTTGTTAATATGGTGCATTTGTAACATTTAATGACCTGATACTAACACATTATCATAACCCACTAAGGAGGACTGTGTTTTTTGTTAAATTCTACTCATTCTTCAAGACTCAGCTCATGCCCAATATGCGTTCTGTATCTGTCCTCATTTGTTCACCAAACAGTTCAACATCTTTTTTTATTAAGTACTTTATGTGTATGCCAAAAATTGTTCTAATAGTTGGGGATAAAGCAGTGAACCAGACATACCAGGTCTAAGCTATCAAGAAAATTAAATTTTAATGGAGAGGGTCAAATCAAAAAGAAGTAAATAAATGCATACATATATAATTTCATATATTAATAAGTGCTACAAGGAAAGCAACGTTGTTAAAAATACAGTAGTCATTAGAAAACTGGACAACTTTGGAGAGGATGATCTGTATAAATCCTCTGTCCAGTGTCATTGGAGTTGCCACCTGAATTGTCTGTGGCCATGGGAAGAGGTGGCCGTGGGAAGATCTGAGCAATGCAGGTGTAGGCAGAGGGAGCAGCAAGTCCAAAGGGCCTAAGGCATATCTGATGTATATGGAACAGCAAAAAATCCCAAAAGTGTCTAGAAGGCAAGGGGGAGAGTAGTGTCAGATGAGGGGAGAAACATGCAGAAGGAAATCCCATGAGGCTGTCAGGAAGGAAAAAGCAGTACTGAATTTATTCTAAATGTAACAAGAGATCATTCCATACTAATAATTAGAGGATGTAATACAAGGGTACCATATGAGGTGATTAACTTTTAAAAAAGTAGTTCTGAAGAATGGATTGGGACATATAAAGAAGGAGTAAAAAGAGGAGACTAAACGGATGCCCCATGTTTATTTTCTCAACTACCTGTAGTTCTTGGTTCTAATTTGTAGGGTTATTTCTATATTTCTTTTTAGAATGGAGCCATTTATGGTCAAGGGCCAAGTTTAATCATTCTTTTTTCTCCAAGTGGTAAACACTGTGTTTGATACAGTAAATATTCATTGTCAAAAAAAGGAATGAATAATTTCTAAAAACTAAGAGCTAGTTAACACCAACATCAACTTTTTATTTTTAAAGGCAGGTGGCTCAGCAAATGAAATTTCACTTTTTACCCATGTTTACCAGATCTGTTTTATCATTAGATATTATATTTATTTTTCTCTCAGTTTTTTTCCCCAATGAGTTCGAACAAAATCTGATTCCTCAAACATGTTCTACTTGGTTTTATTTCTCAGCTATTTGATAATCCTGGTGTGTTTTTAGTGATATCTCTGCTAATTTATTACATCCTTCTTAATACGTACATCTCAGAAGAAAATCAACACTCTCAAAAATATTGGACAGGGGATAAATGTAATTGCATTGCGTGGGGGCTCTACATTTATACTGTACATTTGCATCTGAGAATCTTGACTGAATTCTTTCTTTTCACAAGAGCTCTACATTGTTGATGTTAAATTAAATGATTAATAATTTATCACCTTGAGTTTTATACCTTTATTAATATTTATACTTATATCTACTTATATTTAATTTATATTTATAATCTTACCTTTCCACTGAATGTCTTAGAAAGCTGAGTATTATTAACTTCACATATTTTCAAGTGGCAAGCTAATAAATGGTATAAATTTTAATTGTACTATATAATATAGCACTATTTTTAAAGTTTCTGGTTAATTTTAAAGGTCCGAAATTATTTTCTAAACAAATAAAAATCCCTGTCCCCTTCTCCTTTATTCCATTTGCATTTCCACATAGATTTCATGTAGCTGACCTTAGATATATTCAAAATAATGAAATACCAAGACTCAATAATCTACTAATTATCTTTATGCCTTCTGTGGTAGCTTACTTCCATTATTCATTAGCCATGGGAGTGATCTTTGCATAAAGTATGTACTCCCTTAGACAAAAGAATATGTTAGTAAGGTGATAGCCATGCCTTAGTCCCTTTCCTCAAATGATCTTCCCAAAAGAGCAGTTTATATTACTTGCTGAAAAATGTCTTTGAGTAGAAATGACTCTCTTTGAATTTTAAAAGTATTTGGCTGAAGTGTTGTAAATATTCTTCAGTGTTGATCATCTGCAGGCATCATAATAGGAATATATACCCCAGGATAATAGCAGAGTAGCAGAGGTTTCTATCGTTTCTCAATGATTCCTGTATTGGAAAAAAATTATAAATAAAAATTTTCACTAAAATTTAGTGTGAATTGCCTACCTAGATAATCTTGCCTATGTTCTTTACAAAAAAGTGAGTTTTATATTTGAGCTCTTTTTTTTTTTTACTGTGGCTACCTAGAGGCACAGTTTTAGTACTAAATTCAGTCATGTTAGCACCCTTTGTTCCTTGTGAAATTATTAATTTGTTTCTAAATTTTTTTAGACTCAACAAATTGTTTTTTGATCTAGATTTTTGTCCTGTTCTGTATTTAGATATTTCAGTACAGTAAGTTGCCTAAAATCCTTGATCGTTAATGGCATCCCATACATGATAAACACACAGACTAATTAATAGTATAAGTTTACTGAATAAAATACAATGGCTACATTTTTGCCTCTGAATATATATCACGTATATTCAAGGGTCGAATGCTTTGTATATTATTTCCTTAAGCTATGAGTAGTTGTTAAAAAAAAAATACACTTTGAAAACAACAAGAGATGTTTAAGGTTAAACAATTTATCTAAAGAAAATTGTATTTATGTAGTCGAATGCTCTGATTTCAAAGCAAAATTGACTTTGTGAGATTTATCTAATATTTAAATTGCCATTCAACCTGCTGATCAGCTGTGAGCAAACGTTGCTTAATAGCTGTTCAAGAAACTTAAATCTCGAGACAATATATCTAATAGATAGAAATTAAAAATGGCCTGAAAATTCATTCTCAGTAAATTATGATAAATCTACGGAACAGAAAAAATATTCAAATATTTCATTATGATGCAGTTTATATATTGACAAAAACATTATTTAGGAAATAATGTAAAAAATAACACTGTTATAAAATTGTATATGGAGCTATACATTTCACAAGTGATACAATCAAATCAAGATGGCTCCAATTCTTGTCATGAGTAAAAAAGAAAAAAGCCAATGACAGAAAATAAAAGAAGATAAAAGAATAAAGACTTATTAGGAGGTTTACAGATCATTATTGAGTTCTTTTATATAATCGACTGTCTTTCATGGTTTAATGTTAGTAGGAGTTGAGAGGTGAATATTTTGAAAAAATTAATTTTTAACTTTGAGTAATGATTATTAGTGGAACAATCATGAACAGACAAAATGTCAGTGGTTTAGGGACAACAAAAATTCACATACACAGAGCAGTACACTGGCAGTGTCTCTGGCTGGCAGACTGCCTTTATCTGCACTGTGATTCAGCGATCCTAGCTCTTTTCATCTCGTGCTTCCACACTCTCCTAGGATTTGCTGTTTTCTTTATCCAGCCAGGCGAAGGGGGGAGAGAATTTGGAGAAACTGCAACAACTTCTTCAAATCTGGTCCCACAATTGCAATATTTACTTTCCCTCAAAGAAAACTCACTTCCATAGCTCATCAAGATACCAGAAGACTGGAGAATTTGGTTCTGAAACTGGGCAATGCTTTCCAGTGATGATGCTACATTATAGGGTATCTTTCATGGTACTCACAGAGGAACCTGTGGTGAGCTAGTTCCATCACCCTCAAAGCCTTCTTTTTCCCTCAGTAACCACCTCAAAGTCCTTTTTTATGGCATTTAGATAAACACATTGTTATCTGACTGAACATGTGGATGTATTTTATGTACTTACCTCTTTTTTCTGAATTATCCATTCCTTGTTAGACCTTCTTGAAAGGATACTTATACCGTCTTGGTTCAAATGCTCATTTTAAAAAAGATTTATATACTTATTTTAGAGAGAGAGAGGTAGAGAACAGAGTGAGATGGAGAGAGAGAATCTCAAGCAGACTCTGAGATTACCACCTGAGCGGAAACCAAGAGTTGGAGGCTTAACGGACTACACCACCCAGGAGCCCCAAATGTTCATTTTATTGAAGAGACAATTAAAGCCCAGAGAAATTAAGTAACTTGCCTAAGGTCACACATTTCATTAGTAGCAAACCCATAATTAGAATCCGTTTTTGTCTGATTTCCTTAGGACCTACCAATCCTGATAATTTCAGCAAAGTATTAATTGGTATAATGCACTGATTTTCAAGTACTTAAAAGCAGATCTAGAATGTATTGGAGAATAATAATAATAATAATCCGTTAGGCAATTTGCATATTTTTTTGATAGAAAAAAATACTTTGTTACTTTTGATATCCCTGAGGCAACCAACTCTCTGTAACTATAGGGCTCTACAGAATTCAGACTATAAAGGACTAGCTCGTTTCAAAACATATACTTTTTAAATTGTACATACCAAGACTATCATGTAATGGAATGTACAGAAAGGAAGTTTTCTGGGTTGAGCTCCTGCAAAGCAGCCTACGAGTTGGAGATTAGTATGCAGACAATTTATTAGGGACTGCTCTTGGTATAAACACCTCTGAAGGGAACAAGAGGGAAGCAGGATTAAAAATCGGGAGAAGTATGCACAGCACAGACACACAAAGGCCTCAGCTGTCATTGGGCGTTCTGATGCTGGGTCTTCATATCCCAACATTAATCACTTATTGAATGCAAGCTATTCATTGGGTAAGGTAATTTTCTTCATTTATATATGAAAGGTCTGACAGCTGAGGCTGCCCTTGTAGCTGCTGGGGGTACTATTCCTGAATTCTGACCTGGTTGATGTATCACATTGTTCACTACGAAAGTTCATGTAACAGATTTTCCTAGGGAAAAGGGGTAAAGGGAGAATCCAAATGGCTTTGTCTAAAACATGAAATTGTTGGTCCATTTATTCCATAGACCAAACGGAAACAAACTTTATTTTGGATAGATATAATAAGAACTATTCTTCTGTTGAAAAGTCAATTTTCCTTATAAAATTATCCATTTGCTTAGGTTTTTATTTGCACATTATTTCTTTTATTCCATTTGCTTAGGTGTTTACTTGCACATTATTTCTTTTATTCCATTAAAGGGTATGAGGAACAAATAGCTTAATCTTAATTTTTCAGCTAATTCCCCTTTGTGGTGTACTGTGTTGATCTATAAATTAATAACTATAGTAGTATTTTTGCACCTAGCAGAAAGATGCTACAGAAGAGTTCATTTTTCATTTGCGGAACTGAGACTTGAGTCCCTAAAGGGAAACAATGTAAAATATCATGCACTAAATCATTCAACAAAGATTTATTGTGTTTCTTTTGTGGCTAGAACTAATTTATTGACCATTGTAGTTTGTTCCAAATTTTCAAAAATAATCAAGTATTATTTCATGCATAGCGAATTCAATTCCTGTAAGATTTACCAGTGTGTCCTTGCCACTCTACAAAAGATTTTGCATAGTCAATCAAATATTTATAATTATATTTAAATGATTTTTAATTATTGTTTTTATTTAGCATAATACAGTAGGCATAAATGTATTCTATAATCTAAGTGATGTAACATAACAAGTAGTTAAAATTAAAAATTCTCTATGAGGTTTTTTTTTTAGTGTTGACAAACTTAAGATTTAGTATAAAATTTTTGTGCTCTGTCTCTTCTAAATAATTTTTTCCTAGTCAAAGAAAATAGTTTGAAATAACTTTAGTTTTATGGATTTTCCATTAAAACTTGATGAAAAAAAAATTCATACCAAAGAATCACAGCACTGCTGCTTTTAGAGGAGACAATATTATATACTGTTGGCATTCAATCTGTCTTAAAGTGAATAGCAGATACATTTTCAGAAATTTAAGAAGTGATTGGATTTTATCGTAACAGCAATGAGGAACATCTACTAAATTGACATTTGAGAAAAAATAACTGTGTCTGGAATACAAAGAATGTATTAATGGAAGAGGGGTACCTCTATCCTGGTCATGTTAGGAGGAATTCACAGTAATCCAAATATGGGTAATGGAACGAGATGAATGTGAGCAAAATGTGCAGATCCAACAGCCATTTAGGAGTCCAAATTAAAAGCGAAGTTGCAATAGAGAGAAAAAGTCAAATTAGTTAGTTCTTCTTACTTAGAACAATTTAAGAATTATTTTTTACATTTTTTCTCTCTCATTTAAGATTCTAAGAAATGAAAACATCACTCAACACATGAAAATTATTTCTAAGCCCCACTTTAATGTTAGCCTATGTTCTTGGGTAGAACCTTACTTAATTTCAAGACACCATCTTAAAAATCCCAAAATACTCGCTGAGCTTCCTGCCTCACAACACTGTGGAGGGGCCCAGTGCAATTCTGTCTGTGAACTGTATACAGGTTTTCCTCGCTATCTGAAAGTAAAGCATTTCTATGAAAGCTTTCATAAGCCAAAATGGTGTAAAAGCAAAGAAATAATTACCGCTAACTTATATGGAAAAATTTGTGAGTTGTCCCAGACCCCCAAAACAATTTCTTTTGGCTTTTCTGTTACCCCGGGACACATCTTGCTAGCAGATACACAAAAGAAATGGAGATAAAGCACAGATAGTCACAGACACAATTCTGTGGTTGTGTGGTTCCCAGGGAAGGCTCTTGGTGGTAAAACTCTGGCTGCTCAGTGTGTGCTACTGCTACAATGGCTCACTGAAAAACAAATGCTGAATGCCATTTTCACTTTTAACCTTTCTTCATAACAGCAAAAATACTCAGGATTTCTTTCCGGGTAACAAGAGCAGATACAAATGTAGGGCTTTTGTAAAAGCAAAATGGCGTAAGGATAACTTTCGAAAAGCAGAGGGAAATGTCTGTGCCAAGTATAAAATTATCCATGGTTGCCTTTCTTTGAAAAGTACATTATTTGTTAAAATAAATAAAAATTTTAATTGTATTCTAAGAACTTCCAAAGAGTACAGGTTCCACAAGTGCTTAAGAATCCAATTCTGTTCTTCCTCACAAACAATACTTTTCCTCATGTGTGTTCTCTGAAGTTTTTCTTTTGTAACGTGTGTTCATTTCCTCTAGTGCTTTCTTCAGTGACAAAATGATCCCAGTTGATCAGCATTTTTGTTACCAACATATGTTAGAAAAATTGATGATGACCAAGAAAAGATAAATTTGAATACAAAATTTTGATATGCATCCATTGAATATACATATTATTAAATATTACTCTAGCAGAAATGTAGCTACACTATAGATATAGAAAATTAAGAAGTGTGTATTTACCTTGGTAAATAGGTATATGTCTATATAGACTTAGCTACAAGTGCATTTAAAACTGGCTTAAAAGAATAAAATTAAGTTGATTGTGGTTGAAGCCATTTATATCATATGTTGTTTATTCTATAAAAAACTAATTAGATTCTGTGTATTTAACATATATATCAGTGCGATTTGGAAAAAAAGTACAAAAAATAAGCATGCACCAAATTTGGATGGCTAGGATTGGGAATTTGTTATATTTTTTTAAATATTAAAGATGGCATAGAAAACTCTATGAAACCAAGTCAAAGAATGTCTTCACATTGGCAGATATTATAACAGAAAGCTTGATGTATAGTGAGACATAGTTCACTGCAGTCTTGAAGTTAACAGAGCTTATCAATGCTTTCTACTATGATTTTATATTTATGTTTCAATAAAAAAAGTCATTATGTTATAGCTGAATAGAAAGTTTTAAATAAGATTTCAAATTATTTTTGAATTCTCTCTGGAGAATTATTAGACTAATACCTGGGAAGAGAGCTTTACTTGGAAGGTTCATAAGATAATACCTTCAGACTGTGATTAATAGAAAAAAAAGTAGGAGACTGGCTGCAGTGTTTGAGACAGGGACACAGCCAAAAATTCAGAGATGGCAGAAGCAGCTGCCAGTTGTTTTATACATGGTACTGTGAAGCAAGGCAAAAATACTGACAAACACATATATGTTTATATATAAACTTTTTAAACAACATTCATAAACCTGGTGAATATCAGCAGAAGAAAAACCTTCACATGCACATAATATACAATATATTAATATTTTAGAAATTTTTCTTAAAAAATAATAGACTAAATGAAAGAGGAATATCTGTTTCCTTGAAAGAAAAACAATAAAATGCTTACTAACTTAATTTTTATTTCATTTTTATTTTAATATACGTCATTTGAACCATGGATTCATTTGGACTATGCAACTATCATTTTCAGAGTAGAAATTCACCATTGGAGAACTGAGCGTGTAGGGAAATTTAGATCATAGAAAGAAATTTATAAGGATGACTCTAGGGGCTGATTGCATAAATACACATTTAATTCCATTTGGTAATCTAATTTTTAAAACCCGTATAGAAACAAGATTGAAAAGTTAACTGAAGATATTTTTGTCTTCTAAGATTTTCAGTAAAATCTCAAAGGAAAAAAATCTCTTGACATCCAAGTTAGAGTGAATGATCCAATATTTTTGAAGATAATAGCTACATCTATGCCTATCTATCTATCTATCTATCTATCTATCTATCTATCTATCATCTATCATCTATCCATGTTAATGTATATACAAGAAACAAGATGAAAAATACTGTGAACAATTGCTTTCTTAGGGAAAAGATACTGTCTTTTATTTGACCTTCTCAAATTTTACTTAGCTAAGGTAACCCTAATTTACAACTCTTTATGGGCATGGGGAAGAGAGTAATGAGTTAAAGGCTATGCTCCATTGGCTCACTGATGCTTCCTGCCCTTCATTCGTTTTCCTAAATCTGATATCTTGTGTGTCATTTAAACAGTTTGTCCTACTCTCTGCTTCTTTATATCTCAAATTATAGGCTAAAGATCTTGATCCAGCCTCTCTTCCGTATTATGGTGATAGCTCCTTAGAGTCAAGTGTCATGTATTTTTTCCTGCAATATTTCTCATGGAATCTATTAAACTATTTTGAATGGCAGATTCTTAATAAATATACATTGAATTATTTATCTCCCTGCTCCTTTCTTCTGGCTTTCTGAATCCTGGAGCGTGTTTTCACAGCTTTTTTTTTTTTTTATCTGCTTATTTCAAGAATATCCACTTGATGCCACCATGATCTCTAATCTCTACCCTGACTTTAAATGACTTTTTTTTTGATTACCGATGTAATTTTGGTGTATTTTAAAATCTTTCTTTAGCTAATTAAGTTTCTTATTTTGAAGCTATTTCTCTCTGTCTCGTTGTCTCTTAAATTATGAGGAGGTGGGGCTAATCTCTAGTGTGTGTGTAACAAGCCCTTGGTAATTATGTAGCTATCAATGATTTGCAACTTTGAATTTGTATTGGTAGATTTGAAAAACACTGTAAGCAAGTCATGGAAAAATCACTACTATCATTACTGTCACCACCACTAACATCTTTGGGGTAACTACCACCAGCTTTCATTTATTTAGCACTGGCCATTAGACAGGTGCTATGATAGACATTTTTAGCACAATCACTTTATTTCTTGTAAATCTTCAAGGTAGTTGTATTGAGAGAAAGGGAAGAAATGAGAGAGAAAGTAACTGAGTCTCAGAACCTGTAAGTGACCGGTCAAAGATCACTGATAGGAAATATATCCAGGATTCAAAGCCATATTCATCTACAAAACCCATGCTCATTAGTTCTATTTTATTATGATGCTTAAGAAATTCCAAACTTAAAGTGAAGGGTAAAAGGAACAATTTAAAACCGTTTAATCTAACTGCTTAACTTTGATGCCATGAATCAAAACGTATGGACAAGCAATCACTAATCCCATTAAAAAATAACAAAATGTTATGAGGCCAAAACTCTAATAGAAACTGTACTGCCATTCCAGGCAGAGAAGTCAGAGAAAGAAGTGTGAGTGGAAGTCCAAGAGATGAGGAAGCCAGATAAGGGGATTCCCTAACTGGGTATGTAACCTCCCACAAATTAAATCTCAGCCTACCCCTTGAAACTCTCATGCTGGGGATGATACTAAACCAGTATAACTCAGGATGTGAGAACTAAAATGAGATCTGAGCTGCCCTAATGAAAGCAGAATGGAGAACATAAACTTTCATGTGTTATTGATTGAGATAACAATAGCAGAAGATAATACTTGAAAAATAATTTTCAATGTTTGTAGAATTAGATCATAAAAACATGGGAAAAGAATTTGTTTAATACACTGGAAAAATGTAGAGCAATTTAAAAAATTAAGTATACAGGTGTCAGTATGTGTAGATGACATAAGCTTAATATTTAGCTAAACAAAATCATGCTAATTATAAATGGATACATGAAATAACATATTTATGTAAGCTTATAAACAAATAAGAAGCAATGTTATAATTACATATGTAAGAAAATTATAAAAAATACAGATATAAAAATTATAAAAATATACACACAATAACTTCTGTGGGTGATAAGCACATGGTATCATAGGTGTCTGTTGACTTCAGTTGTATCTGTAAGATTTTAATTTAACTCAAGTAGATAAAATAATTTAGAGAATTTTGATTGTGCTATATAGGGTACCTGTTATATGTATCTATATTTGTATTAGTATCTCTATATCTCTTATTGGATAAGAGATCTATCTATCTATAGATCTATCTATCTATAGATCTCTTTCTCCCTCCCTCTCTCTGTCCACACACACACACATCACACACATATATTCCATCTATCTCTCCATCTGTCTATTAAGAGAGGTTTATTATATGGAACTGGATCACGTAGTTATGGAAGCTGAGAAATCCAAGTTTACAGTCAGCAAACTGGAGACAAGGAAAGTCAATGGTTAGTTTTGGTTTGAGTTTGAAGACCTGAGAATCAGGAGAACTGATGAGATATGTTATACTTCAACTCTGAGGCCTAAGGCAGGAGAAGAATAGTGTCCCAACACAAAGACAGTCTGGCAGAGAGTGAATTTTCTCTTGCTCAGTCTTTTGTTCTATTCAGGCTTTCACTGAATTGGATGAAGCTCACCACACTGGAAAGGAGAGTCTGTTTTACTTACTGTACTGATTCAAATATTAATTTCATTCAGAAACACCCTCACAGACTTACCCAGAATAATGTTTCACCAAGTATCTGTGTACCTTGTGGCTCAATCAAGTTGAGACATAAAATTAACCTTACAAATATAAATTAAATGTATATTGAATTATGTACTATTATAACAATGGCAATAAAATATCCTAAAATTCTGGACATTTTACCAAAATGTAAATATATCACTGAAACACATTTAGGTAATGCTAGCTGTTTGGACACAACAAGGATAAATAATAGTTGTCTGAAATGATAATTGCATATTTAATGTTCTTATACAGCACGAATCATAACTGACTAAAATCTATATTAAATATTATCTAATGATGTACTATAGATTCTATAGTTTATTACTAAAGCTATGAAATTAATCGAAAATTAATGTTATAGTAGTTGAACCATTAAAAGCAGAGAAAATATAGATTCAGACAACCAATTTATCCAAAATTCTTGACAAAACAACTTGAGTCAATTGAGGTTGAAAATGTTTGTCTTTTACAAAATAATATTCAATTTTAAACTAAAAATCTTTGTAATCATCAAATCAACATGGTCATGAAGTCTGGTACCTTCATTCCTATAATTTTCATATGATTAGGTATAGTTGTTTGAAATAGTATTTATAAGTAGATTTTTAAAAATAATTTTTTATTTACTTATTTTTTTTATTATGATATGTTAGTCACCATACAGTACATCATCAGTTTTTGATGTAGTGTTCCATGATTCATTGTTTGCATATAACACCCAGTGCTCCATGCAATACATGCCCTCCTTAATACCCATCACTGGGCTAGCCCATCCCCCCACCGCCCTCCCCTCTAAAACCCTCAGTTTGTTTCCCAGAGTCCATAGTCTCTTGTGGTTCATTGCCCCTCTTTTTTTTAATTGCATGCTATCTTGTTCAATAAGAATAAGCTTCCATTCTTTTGGCAAAATTAAAATTAAGTGCTATTTACTTGCACAAATACCTGAAAGTACCTTCAGAACTTGGATTATTTAGCATCTTTTTATTTACAAGCTCCATTTGTGCTATTGCACTTAAATATGCATTTTTAATTTAATTTTTTAATTATTTTTAAATGTTCGTAAGATTCACATCACATGACATTTATTATTTTAACTGTTCATTTGTGTAGGATTCAATAACATTAAATACACTCATATCGTTGTACAGCCATCAACATCATCCACCTCCAGAATTCCTTTTATTGCAAAATGAAAATTCTGTATTCACTAAACATTAACTTTCATCCTTTTCTCTCCCCAGTTTCTGGCAACCACCATTCTACTTTGTCTCTATGCATATAACAGCTCTATTTACTTCATTCATGCTAGTGGAACCATACAATGTTTGTCCTTTTGTGATTGGCTTATTTCACTTACATGTCTTCAAAGTTCATTCATGTTGTAGCATGTGTCAGAATTTCCTTCCTTTTAAAAGCTGAATAACATCCCATTGTATGTATATACCACACTTTGTCCATTCATCTGTTGTTGGATACATGGATTGTTTTGGCTATCCTGAATAGTGCTGCTATGAATATGAATAGACAAATTTCTGTTCAATTCCTCACTGTCAATTATTTTGGTCACATACCAGAAGTAGATCATATGCTGGATCATATGATAATTCTTATTTTATTTGCTGGATCATATGATAATTCTATTTTTAAAGTTTTGAGTAACTATCATACTCCTTTCCATAGCAGATATACCAATTTACATTCCCACCAGCAGTGCATAAGTATTCTAAATCCTTACCAACACTTGTTATTTTCTAATTTTTTTAATACCCATCCTATTGGATGTCAAGTGGTAGGTATCTCAATGTGGTTTTGATTTACATTTGCCTAATAATGATTGTTAAGTGTCTGCCATGTGCTTATTGATCATTCAGAGAAATTTTATTCAGATCCTTAGCCTATTTTTTAATTGGCTTTTTTTTTGTAGTTATTGAGTATAGGAGTTCATTATATATTGTGGATATTAATCTCTTATCAACATATTATATGCAAATATTTTATTCCATTCAATGAGTTGCCTTTTCACTCTATTATGTCCTTTGGTGCACAAAAGTTTTCAAATTTGATGTAGTTTAATTATTTTTTTCCTTTCTTTTTCCTGTGCTTTTGGTGTCATCTCCAAGAAATCATTGTCATGAGAATTTTTCCCTACAATTTCTTTTAAGAGTTTTATAGTTTTAGCTCTTATGTTTAGTTCTTTGATCTATTTTGAGTTAATTTTTATCTATGGCATATGATAAGGTCCAACTTCATTTTTTTATATGTGGGTCCAGTTGTCCCAACACGATTTGTTGAAAAGGCTGTCTGTTTATCATATAATAATCTTCTCACTTTTATCAGAAATCCTTTGGCCATGTTTGTGAGGGTTTGTACCTAAGCTTTCCATTCTGTTACCTTGATCTGTAAGTCTGTCTTTATACCAATATCACATTGTTCTGGTTACTGTAGCTTTATTGCAGTTGTTGAAATCAGGAAGTGTGAGACCCCTACTCTGTTCTTCTTTTTTCAAGGTTGTTGCAGCCTTTCAGGATCCTTGCATTTAAATTTTAAATGCTTATAATCCCAAAGCATTATAAATCTGAGAAATATATATATTTAAAATAAATACTGTTTTGCATATGCTGTATTGCTCTTGCAATTGAATTTCATTGTTGTTGTGTTCTTTAAAAATTGTTGATTTTAATTAATATTTTTAGGTTTATAAGCACTAAAATATGAATATTGTTACTGTTTATTTGCATTTTAAAACAACTCATTAATAGATAACTGGAATAATGTATTGTTCTAATAATGGACCCCACAACTGTTTGCACATATAATTCTCCTTAAGTTCTTCAGAAAGAGCGACTATCTAGACTAGACCCCGCCCATGGGAGTTCTACTCTAGCAAGTAAAGTGGTCGGCCACTGGGAGATCTGATTGCTTTGGCCCTTCTTAAGCTGATTCTAGGCAGAGATATTTTCAAGGGGCTGATTGGGATAAATATAATGAAAAATTTCTTTTTTCAATTTTGTCCCTATTTGGATAAAAGAGAAAAAAAGAAGATGAAATGAGAAAGAGATAATTTGAGAACAAGGTGGTTATCAAGATTAGCCTAATACATAGTGATTGATTGTTAGTGTCATTACTAAAGGCCAGCACGATGCTTAAGCTTTCAAGCCATATAAGATACTTACTGGTGCTTACTGTCATTATCACCGCCTTTAACTCAGTTGTATGAACAATTAGTTAAGTGAATGTCTCATAATTTTAATGATCCAGCATTGAATTGTCTCAATGGTTACATAAAATTATGTGGAATATTATTTGTTCTATCTTTTGGTCTGCATTTTTTGTATTTGGCCTGGAAAATATTAGTAATATTAGCAATACTAATAATAGGGAAAAAAAGAAAGAGAGAGAAGAAAGAAGGACAGGAGGAAAGGAAGGAAAGTTGAGAGGTAAGGAGGAAGAGGAAGAAAGGAAGGAAGGAAAGAAAGAAGGAAGGGAAAAAGGGAGGAAAGAGAAAGGGAAAAGAAGAGAAGAGAAATGAAAAGAAGGAAAGGAAGAGAAAAGAAGGGAAGGGGGAGGGAAAGGGAAGAGAATCATTTGCCAGCATTTAGAATATAAAAATGTTGTAGAAAATTTTGAGTTCCTGGCTTCTCTTGAGAACTGAAACAACTGGCCATCGCAAGGTCAACAAATGGAAGAAGCAAAGAAACTGCTAGCTGGTCATTCAGCTCTAGGCCAGCACTGTTCATGACTCCATAGAAGCATTAGCTTTCTGCCTCTCATATATATTTCTCAGATTTGGTAATTTTATGCACACCTATCCTCTTTAGGTATTTGTTTTGTTTTTTTTTTAATCATAATCTCAGTAAAATCACAGAGAATCTTGCTGTTTATACCGGCTTATAAAACACAAAGGCATATACAAATCCATTTTTTTGTCTTCACTCCAGTGATCTTTTTCCCTTATGCTCATTCTCAGTTCAGCACAGAAGGCAACTCATCTTGGCTTGAGTTTTTCATTTTTTTTCTTTCTCTCTATAATAATGTTGAAGTTAAAATTAGCTGGTGTTATGCTTAAAACAAATTCAAATAAAAAACAGTAACAAGTTTACAGAAACAAAACAAAAACAGTATTACCAGTTCAAAACAAAATTTTGGATGCAACTATGTAGTGTGAAAATTATGTTAACCCTTTCAAGCTAGAAGCAATTTGGTAAATTGCGTCTGCTGTGCTCTTATAATATAGAAGGTGTAATTTGACTTTCCAAAGTATAAATTTGACGGACTGAAGAAAGCCAATTAAATCAATCTATATAATAAGATTAGTTTGACATAATCTAACAAATATTTGACATATTCTAAACAAAACAACTAGTTCTATCAGTTAAATATTTTGATTAATTTGGTATGTGTAGTGAAACTAAAACTTTCATCAACTTATTACTTTATCTAGGATGTCTGAAAGCAAATTTATGTGAGATGATTATAAGATTTTGTTATCAGCATGCACAAAGCAGTTAGTTTTATGAAAACTGAGAAATTTTTGGTGTCAGCACTATTTATGAATTTATACATGGGCATAAAATGATATAAATAAAAATGATGAGGGAAAAAGAGTTCCAAAGATCCAGCTTGTAAAACACTATTTAGTTTTTGCACTTATCCATTTCTCTTGAAAATTACTGACATTCCTTATTAGTTTTTTTCTTATAACAAATGAAAAGTACTGTAGTACTGTATTCAGAAATCTTTTTTAGATTAAAAAATATACAATTACCTATATTATGGTAATATTGATAACATATACATAATTGATTTTATTTATATTTGTAGGTATGGAAAATTTTCCAAAATAAGTAGAATTTTATGTGTTTAAATGTCTTAAATCAGGTTTAAAAAAACACACACACACAAATAAACTCGAAATGGATTAAGGACCTAAGTGTGAGATCTGAAACCATAAATGTTGTACAAGAGAGCACAGGCAGTAATTTCTGACATTGGTCATAGCAACTTCCTTCTACATATGTCATCTGAGGCAAGGGAAACAAAAGCAAGCAAGCAAGCAAACAAACAAACAACAAAAATCCTATTAGGATTTAGGACTATATCAAAATAAAAAGCTTCTGCATGCAAAGGAAACAACCAACAAAACTAAAAGACCTACTGAATGGGAGAGGATATTTGCAAATGACATATCTGATAAAGGGTTAGTATCCAAAATATATAAAGAACTTACACAACTCAGTGTAAAAAAACAAAACAAAACAAAACAAAAAACCCCCACAAATAATACAATTAAAAATGGGCAGAGGACATGAACAAACATTTCTCCAAAGAAGACATACAGATAGTGAACAGACACATGAAGGATGCTCAACCTCACTCATCATCAGGGAAATGCAAATCAAAACCACAATAAGATATCACCTCACACCTCTCAGAATGGCTACAATCAAAAACACAAGAAACAACAAGTATTGGCAAGGACGTGGAGAAAAAGGAACCCTTATGCAGTGTTGGTGGGAATGCAAACTGGTGCAGCCAGTGTGGAAGACACTATGGAGGTTCCTCAAAAAATTAAAAAATAGAACTACCCTATGATCCAGGAATCACACTATAGGGTATTTACCCAAAGAATACGAAAACACTAATTCAAAGGGATATATTCACCTCTGTGTTTATTGAAGTTATTATTTGTAACAGCCAAACTATGGAAGCAGCCCAAGTATCCATTGATAGATAAATGGATAAAGAAGATGCAGTATATATATACATATATGTGTATATATATATACACAATGGAAAATTATTCAGCCATAAAAAAAATGAAATCTTGTCATTTGCTATCTAGAGAGTATAATGCTAAGCAAAATAAACCAGAGAAAGACAAATACCATATGATTTCACTCATGTGGGGAATTTAAGAAACAAAAGAAACAAACAAAGGGGGGAAAAAAAGAGAAAGGCAAACCAAAAAACTAAAAATAGAAATAAAGTAGACTCTTTTTTTAAAAAACATTTTTTATTTAAATTCAATTAATTAACATATAATGTGTTCTTGGTTTCAGAGGTACAGGCCTGTGATTCTTCAGTCTTTTATAATGCCCAGTTCTCATTACATCACAAGCTCTCCTTAATGTCCATCACCCAATCATCCTATCCCTGCAGTTCCCACCCCTCCAGCAACCTTCAGTTTGTTTCCTATGATTAAGAGTCACTTATGGTTTGTCCCCCTTTCTGATTTCATCTTGTTTTATTTTTTCCTCTCTTCCCCGTGATCCTCCGTTTTGTTTCTTAAATTCCACATATAAGTAAGATCATATGTTTTTCTCTGATTGACTTATTTCACTTAACATAATACCCTCCAGTTTCATCCACATCATTGCAGATGGCAATATTTCATTGTTTATGGCTACGTAATATTCAATTGTCTATATATTCTGCATCTTCTTTATCCACTCATCTGTCGATGGACACCTGGGCTCTTTCCATGGTTTGGCTGTTGTGGACATTGCTGCTATAAACATTGGAGTGTAGGTGCCCCTTCAGATCACTACACTTGTATCTTTGGGGTAAATACCCAGTACAGCAATTGCTGTGTCGTAGGGTAACTCTCTTTTCAACTTGTCGAGGAACCTCCATACTGTTTTCCAGAGTGGCTGCACCAGCTTGCATTCCCACCAACAGTGTAGAAGGATTCCCCTTTCTCCACATCCTTGCCCACATCTGCCATAATAAAACAGACTCTTGATTTTAGAGATAGTTATCATAAATGACATACTTGGGAGGATGGGTGAAATAGGTGAAGGGGATTAAGAATGCACTTGTCATGATGAGCACCGAGTAATGTATGGAAGTGTTGAATCACTATATTGATTCATTGATTCATTTCTGGATATTTGAATTAAGTCTCCTCTTTTCTGAAAACTGGTGTTTTTCTATCTTTTGAAATTAAGAGTGCTAATCAAGTTGGAATATTTGTGTCAGAATCCTCAATTGTGCCTTAGATCTGCATCTATTTCTGTAGAATTTTTTTTATATCTTTCCATCCTGGTTTTCTGGAAGAGAACATGAACAGGGAGAATTACCCTAACACATAAACCCAAGCTTCCAAGAACTCTTCAGGAAATGTCAGCACCAGCTGTCTAGCTGCTCAAATCAGAAACATGGAAGTCATTCCCTACTCTGAAACACATATCCATTCCATCACAGGGAACTTTCAAAAATATCTCTCAGATCTGGACCCTTTCCTCCACTTCACTTGATGCTAATTTTGACCAATTCATCATTAGTTTTCACTAGTATTACTGAAACATCCTAATGATTTCTGCGTCTTCATCTTCTGCTGCTATAATCCATTCATCATGTTAGTCAAAATCATCTTTTAGAAGTGTAATTTTCACCATGTTAGTCCTTTACAGAAAATTGTTCAATGGTTTCCCGTTGCTTTTATTAGAAATTCTAAAATGATATGGTACTACCTAACTTTCCAGCCACAATTCATATCTTTATCCCCTTAGCTGTCGAATATTCTAGATCATGGCCATACAGGCTTGGAAGTACTGGCTTTTTGTACCAGCTTCTTCTTTGTTGTGAGAGGTTGTCTTGGCGTGATATTTAGTGGCATCTCTGTCTATTGCTTGCTAGTTTCCAGGGCATCGCCCTAGTTGTGACAAAATATCCCCAGATATTGTCAAATATCCCCCAAGGGTCAAAATCACTGTAGTTGAAAACTACTGCTCTAGATACATTCTCGTTCTTTTATATACTGTAACAGTGTTCTTCTTTTCTTTTCTCCCCGAAATCTTCTAAAAATGTATTATATTGTTCCTGGAATGTTCTTTCTGCACTCCCACTTATTTTTCCACTGATACAATCACTCCCTCCAAATGCAGTACACTACGTTTGTTTTACTCTCTTGATACCTTTTTGATTCATTTTTAAAAATTCTCTGTTTTCAATTCCCATTTCACTTTATCTGTTTCTCCAATGTGCTATGTTCCTGTCATCATCACAAGACCTTTGCTCACGCTCTTTCAAATACTCTGATAACTACCCTATTTTGTCTCAGCGTCTGCTCACAGACCTATCTCACTTCTTTGAAGAAAACTTTCTTTAGCACCACAGACCTCATTTTTGTTGTTGTTAATATGCCTCCATACGTAATTAGGTTCCTTTTACTCAGAACACTTGTCTCAGTTTGCCCTTTTCTATTTATCTGTGTTAATGATCTGGCTAATGTATTTCTCATCCAGAAGTCTTCTCAATGAAAATAAGAACCATGTTTATTTATTTGTTTTGTTTACTTGTTTGTTTTTGTTTTGTTTACCATTTCATCTCCAGCACCTACCACAGATTCTGGCACATAATAGACACTCACCATATATTTGGTGAATGAGAATCAGTGCAGAATATCTAATTATAATTAGATGACTACCTCTGTGATCATGCTTCCAGTATGCATTGTAAGCTGCCTGAGAACTGGTCTTGTCATATATAGTATCTAACATATACAGATACTGGTGCATATATAGTATCTGGTACATATATAGTATCTAATTGTTTGGAACTGGTACATATATAGTATCTAACACAAGATCTGAGTAATGTTTTTCAAAGCAATGAATGTTTCCTGGAAATAACTCACTTTTTGTTGTAAGTTAAAGATGCAGACATTTTTTTTTTAATTTATAAAACTTCAGATGAAAAAATGCACCTTACACACATGCTAGACCATTTTTATTTACTTGTTTTTCATTTTTTAGATGAACATGCATATATTCTCACTCAGTGCAATATAAGTTAACAGTATGGTAGTGCTAGGATCTGGTCTCCTGACACTTAGTCAAACATTACTTTCTTTGTTGCCTAATATACCTGCCAGAAATCTTTGAAAACTACAAAATACTCTAGTGAATGTGTTCAAAACTCTAATGTACCTACAAATACCCCAAGCTGGTAATATGTGTTATTTTCCTATTTACCTTATCTTCCATTACTTTGCATTCCTGTCCAGTCTCTGTGTAGCTTTAAGTGGAATTTCTTCTATAACTCCTTTTGCAATAAGCTGATAACACATTAATGTTATACAATTAACAACCAGTTTTAATAAAAACATAACATTTGTTTTATTGTCATATTAAAGAAACTTAATTGCCAATATAAATATAAGCGCAGATCTATAAACTCCTCAGTAAAAGAAGGGCCTTCATATTTTGAATAATATCACCGATGCCCAGGGTCTCTTATTACCCATTAACCATGTGAACTATACAGAATGTTGTCTCCCTAAGTATTTTGGACGGCCATACTAATAACCGATTTCCTAAAAAATGTGGAGAGCCCTGGATAAGCTTCAACTTAGCCAATCTCAAATATTGTGGAGAAAGACTATAACTCATTTATACCGAACATTAACATGATACTGACACAGATCCTAAAGAAAACGAATGCAACAGGGAAAGTTAATAATTCCATCTCTGCTGTGTTGAATATTGAAAAGCAGAATTTAAGGGCATGCTCACAATTCCCCTTGTACACAAAGGCTGCATGGATTAAACAGTTCCAACTCCTAGGTACGCTGTAGCTGAAAAGCTGATGTAGGCATGCCATTTCTGGAAAATAACTCATTAGTTTGGTAGCATGAATCATTTCCTACAATACTAACTATGAAAATTATATGATGCAGGACCCGTGTGGTGAAATGTCTGAGAAAAGTCTGTCCTCTAGGCTTCACAGGGCAAGGATAAAAATCTGTCTCATATCGTCATTTTTTTTTGTTTCTAAGGAGATTGGTGTTTGCTTCAGGAAAAGTTTTGCATTGATCACATCCTGAGGGCCTTGGATGTATACGTCTTTTTACAAACTATTGATGAAATTAAACCTAGAAGAAGAAATAGCAGCCTTAAAAAAAAAAAAAAGTATTTTCCAAAGTAGAGATCAACAGTGCTCTCCTTTAATTGATTTATTTTACCATCCACCCTCCAAAGAGGATAACTTGGAAAATGTATGTTTCTCTCTAAAAATAACAGTGTACATTAAAAAAAAAAAAGTTTTGAAAATAAAGACATTGCCAGTGATTTACAACAATATAAAGCCACTCATTTTCTCAAATCCCGTTCTTTGAATATTCACATTTAATGAAAGAAAATACATACATACATTTTAAATTTCCTTGGTTTATCATTCTATATACATAATTTTTTATTTTAATAAAAAATCATTTATAAACCAAATTGGATGAGTGAGTCATATAAATATATTGGTTATAAAGGACAGATGCATCTTCTTCATCTTTCTGAATTTTCCTGTAATGAAAGGCCACAAATTTTCAAAAATCCCAATGTGGTGATTTAAAAAACCTAAATTCTGAATTAAAATTTCCCAGGAAGCAGTTCTGTGGCTTTAGTACAGCTCTTTTCTTGCATCTCAGCTAGTTAAAAAAAAAATGAGGAAGTTTCAGTGAATTGTCTTAAATGTACATTCCAAATTTGTTTATCTATAGTTAAGAAGAAAACTCACATTCATCTAAATGAATGACAATGAGCAAGAAACAATATTACATCTCAAATGTTATTTTTAGGAATGAAAAGTATTGATTTAGTTTAACAAATGTTAACACAGAGGTCTTGGTGCAGGTGTCCTTCCCACAAGGGCTGACTAATTTCCCCTAAATGGCTCACATGTTTCTTTTTGTTAAGATCCAGGACTGCTGCTGCTCTGCTCTTCAGTCATTTTAAGAGGCAAACAGGACAGCTGGGATGTCCTGAAAGCAATGGCGTCATGCCTGCTTTTGTAAATGTTTCCTATTTGGTCTCTTGTTTTCCTTTACTGTTTGGAGCTGGTTATACGCCAATTGAATTAAACTTCGACATATTTGTCCCAGATTAGAAACACAGTTCTTTTACATCTTCATGTTTAGTCTTTAAGTTTATTTTCAATAATTTTCACAGATATCTAAGCTGTGCTCGTTTGTAATTACCAATTCTGCCCTCTAGTTTACTTCCCTACAAGGGAACTCTTACAATATATATTTTTTAAAAAAATTTTCCCCACATTTACTTTAATTCAAATGTTTTTACAGTAGGCATTCTCACATTTCCATCACCATCTTCTTGTGTTGTGCACTGATGCTTCCACCCCCGGGCATTCTCACTTAGCAAAAGGGCTGCTGCTGTGTTCACAATTTTCCTCACATCTTCACTTTTTTTGAATGTTGAAAGGAATCACAAACCTAACACAGCTCAAAAAGAAGTGTGTTTCCTCCTGAACTTACACTCCTCCTTCTGTCTTGGTATCTCGCTAAATCGTACCACAATCCACCTTACTGTTCAAGACAAGACTTCTCCTTTTCTCATCACTTCTCCTTTTCTCATCACTTACATGCAAAACCACCGTGTCCTTTAATTATAAAATAGGTGTCAGCACCATTCACCTTGTGCAGCCTTTGATTCTGTTCCCTGGTTCATTCCACTGTCTCTCTTGCCCAAATTTTAATGGCATAGCTGCTTTTTCTGTTCCAAAAAATTCCCACTGTACATGAATTTAAATCCAAATTTGTGTCCTCCAGGTTATATATAAACTGGCTCCTGCTTATTTCTCTTCCTGCCACTGTCAGCCACATGATTTTGGGGGGTTTTGTTCATTTGTTTGTTGTTCTTAGTGTGTATGTGCATGTGTGTATACATATATATATACACACACACACACACATATTTCCAATATGTAGCCTTACCTTTGTTGATCTTTCTGTTGGAAACGCTCTGCTCTTGACTTTGCTTGGCTGGTCCTTTCTTGCCATGCAGACTTCGGCTCACATGTGACCTCTGTTGGGATAGCTTTTTGACTGCTCTAACTACCAACTTCCATCCATATCCTCACCTCCGTAAGCCCAATTACTTCATTTTATTCTTTACTATTTTAGTAATAATGTAACTATCTTACATTCTCATGTGTTGTTTTTTTAAAATTTTCACTTCTTTATGTGCCATCTTTGCACAATAGAATATATATTTTAAGTAAACAGGGACCTTAACTGCAATGTTTATCTTGACCCAGAACTGAAAATCAATAAATACTTGTTGAATGAATGATTGAAAGAAGAAATAAATCCACTTTGCAAGTGGTAACTCTTATATACTAAACAACCTGGAGAATTAGAGCTTTGATTAGAGAGTTCTTTAATCAAAGTGACTCATTTTATAAATGAGAAAACTGAGTTCAGGGTAGATTATGTAACTTGCTGAAATTCACACAGATAGCCAGTAGAAGAATTAAGACTGGAATGTGTATTTCCCATAACACACAGAAAAACTGAGAGAAGGAAAGAAATGATCAATAGTTCTTCATATGATTTTCTGTTGCACCATCTGTTTCACTCTATCATGTTATTCTATTAGGTACTTTTATTCTTTTTTCAAACTTATTCTTATAAGGTAGTATCATAACAAATCAGGTAGTCGAAAAGGATAAAAGTTCTATCAAGACTTCATGTTTCAGCTCACTAAAGATCTTGAAAGTCATCACTACCATTCATACAACAAAAGCTGAAAAAACTGGAAATCACTGACTTGGATGCACCAGAGGACCCTGGTCACAAGGCAAACTACCCCTCCAAAATCTGAAAAGACAGGTGAATACAGAGAATCACAATCAACATCTCTGAACCTGGACCAGAAACCACTAGTGATGTCAACTGGAGGAAACACTTATATGGTAATTTTGACAAATTGCGGGGAACAGAGTGTGAACTAGCAAGAAAATATGAGACCCGTGGAGGCTGTAATATTAGGGGGCCGTACATATTCATGGCTTTTTACATCCAGAGACCATATAGGTTGTCATGTTGAAGAACCAAGAAAGATCCCCCTGTGACTCTAGCAGAAGGAAGGAAAAAAAATAACTGTTGTGAAATACACCAATAACAGTAGCTTACTCTCATGGTAAAGTCTTTCCAAAGTCTTAACCTACCTAGGTGAAAGGCGGTTGCAAGAATCAGCCTCTGCTAGCCTTCCTATCTCACCTGAGTGTATGCATGTGTTTGGGGTAGGAGTGGGGGCTGAGACACAGCCCAGGGGCACAGGCCTACTAAAAACTGAGTTATGATCATAAGATAACAGATCACTTTCCCACCCCAACACCATACCACCGCATCAATGGGCCTCTATATAATAACAGTGGGTTACAGATGAGAGACCTGAGAAGACAGACTTTATCTAAGGAGGAGTTCTTAAGAAATCCCAAATAAAATCATGGAGACAAAAATAGATATGCTACAAGGATTTGAATTGTCTGGCACCTATAGCTACAGCAAATGTTAAACACAACCTAAATTCCTGGCCAAATTAACATAAAATCTCACACTTAAGTTCTGTTTATCTCAGAGTCTATTATCTGTTACATCATATCTGACTTTTCACAACAAAAAAAAATTAAGAGGCATTCCAAAAAGCATGAAAAACAATCTGAGGAACAAGACTCAGATATGACAGTTTGGGGGAATATTGTATAGAGAATTTAAAACAACTATGATTAATATGTTAAGCATGCTAATGAAAAAAGCAGACAATGTGCTATAACACATGGTAAATGTAAGAAAGATGAAAACTCTCAAAAACAAAATATATAGAAGTTTTTTAAAAAAAGAACTGTAACATATATGAAGAATGTTTTTGATGAGCTCATCTATAGACTGGACACTGCTAAGGAAAGAATCAGTAAGCTTGAAGATATGTCAGTGGAAATTTCACAAACCAAAATGCAAAGAGAAACAAGAGTACACAAGAGAAAGAACAGAATATCCAAGAACTCTTGGGCAATTTCAAAACGTTCAACATAGGTGTAATTGAAATACCAGAAGGAGAAGAGGGAAGGGAACAGAAGAAAAATATGTGAAATATTAATGGCCAGGAATTTTTTCAAAATGAATGAAAGACACAATATATCAGAACCAGAAATGTTAGAGAACATTATGCAGGTTAAATACTAAATAAATCTGTACCCATGTATATAATATTCAAACTGCAGAAAATCAAAGGCAAAGAAAAAATTCTTGAAAGAAGATAAAGGAGGAGTGCCTGGGTGGTGTAGTCTATTGAGCCTCAGACTCTTGGTTTCAGCGCAGGTTGTGGCCTCAGTGTCATGACCTCAGGGTCATGAGATGAAGATCCATTTGGGGTTTTGCACTCAATGTGGAGTCTCCCTCTCCCTTTACCCCTCCCCACCACTCTCTCTCTCTCTCTCTCTCACTCTCTAAAATAAATAAATCTTAAAAAAAAAAAAAAGGGGGGGAGGGGGGCACCTGGGAGGCTCAGTAGGTTAAGCATCAGACTCTTGTTTTCAGCTCCGGTCATGATCTCAGGGTCCTGGGATTGAGCCCTGTGTCCGCTCCATGCTCAGTGGGGAGTTAGCTTGCCTCCCTCTCTCTCTCTGCCCCTCCCGCTGCTCATGCTCTCTCTCTTAATTAAATAAAATAAATCTTAAAAAAAAAAAGAAAGAAGCCAAAGTGAAAAAAAAATTTGACTTATCAGAGAACAAGGATACGAATTACAGAGGACTCTCATCAGAAACCATAGAAACAAGAACAGAATGAAGTAAAATACTCAAAGAGTTGAAAGAAGATAAATAAAAAAGGACACCAGTCTACAATTCTAATTCCAGTGAAGTCATCCTTCACAATAGGGAGAAGTAAAGATTTTCTTAGTGACACAAAAACTATTATAATTTGTTACCAGTAGAACTACCCTGCAAGCAACTCTAGAACAAGTTCTTCAGGTATAGCAGAAAATTCTTCAGGTAGGGAAGAAAAATAATGTATGGCNGACTCTCATCAGAAACCATAGAAACAAGAACAGAATGAAGTAAAATACTCAAAGAGTTGAAAGAAGATAAATAAAAAAGGACACCAGTCTACAATTCTAATTCCAGTGAAGTCATCCTTCACAATAGGGAGAAGTAAAGATTTTCTTAGTGACACAAAAACTATTATAATTTGTTACCAGTAGAACTACCCTGCAAGCAACTCTAGAACAAGTTCTTCAGGTATAGCAGAAAATTCTTCAGGTAGGGAAGAAAAATAATGTATGGCAAAAATGCAAGTCTATATTAGAAAGGAAAAGCATCATAGAAGAAATAAATAAAGGTAAAATATTTTATCTTCGTATTCCTTTTTAAAAATGTTTAAATGGTAGTAAAATACACATAACATAACATTTTCTATGTTTACATTTTTTTTTTAAGATTTTATTTATTTACTCGACAGAGATAGAGACAGCCAGCGAGAGAGGGAACACAAGCANCAAAAATTCAAGTCTATATTAGAAAGGAAAAGCATCATAGAAGAAATAAATAAAGGTAAAATATTTTATCTTCGTATTCCTTTTTAAAAATGTTTAAATGGTAGTAAAATACACATAACATAACATTTTCTATGTTTACATTTTTTTTTTAAGATTTTATTTATTTACTCGACAGAGATAGAGACAGCCAGCGAGAGAGGGNAGGTATAGCAGAAAATTCTTCAGGTAGGGAAGAAAAATAATGTATGGCAAAAATTCAAGTCTATATTAGAAAGGAAAAGCATCATAGAAGAAATAAATAAAGGTAAAATATTTTATCTTCGTATTCCTTTTTAAAAATGTTTAAATGGTAGTAAAATACACATAACATTTTCTATGTTTACATTTTTTAAGTGTACAATGCAATAGTACTAAATACATCCACATTGTTGTAAAACCAATCTTCAGAACTCCTTTCATCTTGTAAAAGTAAAACTCTATACCCATTAAACAATAACTTCTCATTCTCATTGTCCTCACAACCAGACAACCACAACTCTCTTTCCATCTCTATGAATTTGAACTACTCTAGGTGGTTCTCTAAATAAGTGGAATCACAAAGTATTTGTCTTTTTGCGACTGGCTTGTTTCACTTAGCATAATATCCACAAGATTCATCTTTGATGTAGTATGTGTCAGAATTTCCTTTCNCTATGTTTACATTTTTTAAGTGTACAATGCAATAGTACTAAATACATCCACATTGTTGTAAAACAATCTTCAGAACTCCTTTCATCTTGTAAAAGTAAAACTCTATACCCATTAAACAATAACTTCTCATTCTCATTGTCCTCACAACCAGACAACCACAACTCTCTTTCCATCTCTATGAATTTGAACTACTCTAGGTGGTTCTCTAAATAAGTGGAATCACAAAGTATTTGTCTTTTTGCAACTGGCTTGTTTCACTTAGCATAATATCCACAAGATTCATCTTTGATGTAGTATGTGTCAGAATTTCCTTTCTTTTTTAAAGCTGACTAATATTCCATTGTATAATGTATATATACCACACTTTGTATCCATTCATCTGTCAGTGAATACCTGGTTGCTTTCACTTTTTTGGCTATTGTGAATAATGTTGCCATGAAATGAGTATGCACATAACTGTTCATTTCCTTGCTTTCAATTCCTTTGTGTATGTATCAGAAGTAAAATCCTAGAGCATATGGTAATTCTATTCTTAATTTTTTGAGTAACTGCCATACAGTTTTCCATGAAAGCTGCACCATTTTATATTTCCACCAACCCTGTACAAGGATTCCAGTTTTTCCATATCCTTACCAATGCTTGTTTTCTGTTTTTGTTTTGATAGTAGCCCATCCTCATGGATGTGAGGTGATATTTTCTTGTTCTTAATTGATTTAAAAGATAACGATTTATTTAAAGTAATGATAATAATAATGCATTGGATAATTACATGAATAACTAAAATAAATAAAAACAATGTCATAAGAGATGAGATGGAGAAATTGGGAATACTCTATTATAAGGTACCTTTACTATGGGTATAATATTACTTTAAGGAAGACTTACATTAGCTATAAATATGTATTGAAAATTCTAGGACAAACTTATTTTTGAAAAAGAAATATAAAGAAAAGATAACTTGTGGTTTCCAGAGGGGAGGTGGGGTAGGTGAAATAAAGGAAATTAAAAGTATGCTTTTCTTGATGAGCACTGAGAAATGTATAGAATTATTGAATCATTATATTGTACACCTGAAACTAATATAACTCTGTATGTTATACTTAAATAAAAAAAAAGAGATAAAATGTAATCATTTAAATACTCAATTAAAATGAGAATGCAGATAGAGTGAGAAAAAGAAAGAACAAATACAACTAATAGAATAAATAACAATCCAACTACACTAGTAATCACTTTAAATGAGAATAACCTAAATATATCAATTAAAAAACAGACGTTGTCACAGTGAATTAAAACAAAAACAAGATCCAACTATGTATTGTCTAAAATGANAAAGAGATAAAATGTAATCATTTAAATACTCAATTAAAATGAGAATGCAGAAAGAGTGAGAAAAAGAAAGAACAAATACAACTAATAGAATAAATAACAATCCAACTACACTAGTAATCACTTTAAATGAGAATAACCTAAATATATCAATTAAAAAACAGACGTT
Organism: Ailuropoda melanoleuca; assembly: GCF_002007445.2. Lineage (NCBI taxonomy): Eukaryota > Metazoa > Chordata > Mammalia > Carnivora > Ursidae > Ailuropoda > Ailuropoda melanoleuca. The sequence continues at coordinate 19,645,579 of NC_048236.1, forward strand.
GTCACAGTGAATTAAAACAAAANTAAATGAGAATAACCTAAATATATCAATTAAAAAACAGACGTTGTCACAGTGAATTAAAACAAAAACAAGATCCAACTATGTATTGTCTAAAATGAATCCATCTTAAATATAAAGAATGAGAACACTTAAAAATAAACAGATTTAGAAAGACACAACATGTAAGCCCTAATGAAAAGTAAGCTGGAGTGGCTCTATCAACTATGACAGGGCAGATTTCAGAACAAGAAAAATTCCAAAAGTTAAAGAAGGGGACTGACTACAGGAGCAGTGCTTTTAGAAGACAACCATCCTAATGCAGCCAACATTAGTGCATCAAAATACATGAGGCAAAACCAGTAATTAGTGCCTTTCCAAAAAAGAAGTCATTAGCCTAGAGGGTTTTGCTAGTGAATTCTACCAATATTTAAGAAAAGAATGACACCAATTTTACATGATCCCTTCTGGAAAATTAAAAAAGAAAAAAAAAAAAAGACTCAATCCATAAGATCAGACTCTTATAAAAAAAAAAACAGATAAATAAATCACCAAAAAAAGGAAAAGCAAAGACCGATATCTCTCATGAACATAGATGCAAAAACCTTCAAAAAAAAAGTAAATAAATATGAATGGTGTATTAAAAAATATACACTATGATCAAGTGAGATTTATTCCAGGTATTTATTTCAGCTAGTTTATTTCAACATCTGAAAATCTGTCAGTGTAATCTACCACACCAACAGATTAACAAAAAAAACCCATCATATCCATTGATAAAGAAATGTACTTCACAAGATCCTACGTAGATTTGAAATAAAAATCCTCAGGACACTAGAATAAAGGGGGACTTCCTTAATTTGATACAGGGCATCTTTGAAAAGCCCACAGCAGCAGGACACTGGATGCTTCCCTCCAACACTGGGGAAAAAGTAAGGGTGTGTCCTCTTACTACTGTTCTTCAACATTGTAATAGAAAAGGAAATTAAAGTATACAGAGTAGGAGAAAGAAAGCTGCTTTTGTTTACAGATGACCCGTCTGTAAAGGAAATCCCGAGGAATTGACAAAAATCTCCAGAGAATAAAGTGTCAGGATGCAGGTTAGTATGCCAAAGTCAGTTACTTTCTTATATACCAGCAACAAACTGGAATTTGAATTTTGTAATTATAGGACCAAGAAAATGAAATGATAGGCATATATCTACCAAATATGTATGGGATCTATATGCAGGAAACTACAAAGCTCTGGTGAAAAAAAATCAAGATCTCGACAAACGGAGAAACATTACGTGTTTGTGAATTGGAAGATTCGATATTGTCAAGATCTTGGTTCCTCCCAACTTGATCTACAGATTCAATGCAATTCCAGTGAAAATTTCAACAAGCTATTTTGTAAATATTGATAAAATGATTCAAATGTTTATATGAAAATATAAGTGACCTTGGATAATAAATAAAATACTAAAGAAAAATTAAATAGAAAGGCTCATGCTATTGATATCAAGACTTTTTATAAAGGTACAGTAATTAAGATGGTGTGGTATTGGTAAAAGAATAAATGCAGATTAAGGAAAAAATTATAGTATACAAATCTGCCCTTCTTTACTCATATTTCTTTTGAATATTTCTGGCTTTATCTATTTTGGCCTTTATGCCTACAATTCTAGCTAA